>NC_068988.1:67873847-67876573 GCF_001194135.2 Octopus bimaculoides | reverse complement strand
TATATATATATATATATATATATATATATATATATATATATGCATATATAGATGCATAAATATAGAGAATGTTTCTCTAAAGAACCAATTTAAACTTAATTACCATTTTTCATATTACGGCATAAAATTCATTGCAAATGTATTCAATATGATCCAACACATGCACACAAACACAAGCATGTAAATACTCACGCTCACATGCACGCACATACGCGTACACACAGACACACGCGCGCGCGCGCGCACGCACGCACATTCACATAGAACTTCTAATAGCGTTGTGTGAACTTCTTATTGGAAAGGAAGTTACCGAAAATCTTGAGCATTTTACTGCTTCATCGATTTCTTGATATCGATATTTTGAATGTACATATCAACCGGAGATAAATATAGAAAACAAATGACAAAACTAGGTTCAAATCGAAATATTATTCGCTACTTAACACAGAAGGTGACCTTGGTAATAATAAATAAAATAAATATAACGTAGGACGTAACGACAGACAAACTGCGAGGTCCCCAGAGAATTATCATCTAATTTCCCTTTTAACATATCTAAAGTCTTAGAAAAACGAACTACTGTCATGGCTGATGATAGGCGCAGACATATTTGTGTGATTAGGAAGGTTGTGAAGCAACCTTCCAATTTTGGAATCATATATATATATATATATATCCCTTACACGTCCGTCGGTCATGGCTGACCATGGATGATGCCATCCGTCCGTTGAGTTGTCTCTCTCTCTCTAAGAGCGCGTTCTGCCTCATCTTTGAAACGCCTAGTTTAGAATAGAGGCAGCTGATGAAAGAAGAGTTCCAGAAGTGGATCATCTGTTTTCCCATGTGTTCATTCTGTTGTCTGTAAAAAAAAGTCCGTTTTTTTTGGTGTTTTATTTATGTTCCCGTTCCTTTTTAGACGTCCTGTACCCGGATATGCATCTATATATATATACATGTAGATGTACGTATGTACATATATGTATGTATACATGCATATGCTCATATATCATTTGTATTATCATATACATACATAGATATATATGTATATATGGAGATAGTGATGCAGATAAACAAGTAAAACTGCTTGGGATAATTATATACAATATTCATAGTGACAAACAAAGTCTGAAAATATTCAGACGATGAACATTCATATATAAATATATAGATATTTATATATTAACAGAGTGTGAAGACGCGTGGCTCAGTGGTAAGGGAGTTCAATTCTCGGTGAGGCGTTGTGTCCCTATTCCACGTTGCTACAATCCACTCAGCAGGCAAAAATAAGTAGTACCTGTATCTCAAATGAGCCAGCCTTGGCACAGTTTCTGTCACTCTGCATGCACGTTAATTTCACGAGAAGACTGTTATGTTTGTCGATTGGGTCAACTAGAACCCTTGTCGTCGTACATATTAACAGAGTATATTTACACAGAGTGCAAATACACGGAAAACTGAGGGGAGAATTCATGGTATATCGGGTCCGAGAGAAACATGTGTGTCTGTGCGTGTCGTTGTGTCTCTTTGTCCCAACACATAGATGCTGGTCTATTAACAACCCCCGTGACTTAGCAGTTCGACGAACTGAACCGATAAAATATGTACCAGGCTTAGATGAAAAGTACTGTGGTCGATTAGTTCGATTTGACCACCCTTCAAAGCGGTGTCACAGCATGGCCACAATGTAAATACCGAAACAAATAAAAAAATAAAGGATAGTATATTGATTTATGGAACATAGAAGCGGAGAGCGTTGTTAAACTTGGTCTATTTTATCTGCAGAATTATTAATTAAAATGTGACTATGTATAAAGATATGTTAATGTCTGGAATAATACTGATAGTGACCGATGAAGGCTGACTGGATGATCAAGAATAATAACAAGTATAATAAGACAAGAAATTAATGTTACATAAGGATAATAAATGAACAGCTGTTAGAATCACAAGTAACTGACTAGTGTTTATATTGTAATAATAATGAATAGCGGCTATAATGATGGAAATAGGGATAATGTTGATGGCAGGGCCGGAAAGGAGTGTGGTGACAATCATGGTTGTGATGGTGGTGGAGGAGATGATTGTGGTAAATGTCATGATGAAGATAATGAAATGGTGGTGATAGTAAAAATGCACGTGGTGGTGGTAATGGTGGTGGTGGTGGTGGTGGTGTCGGTGGTTGAAGTGATGATGACGACAATGATGATGATGATGATGATGATGACGACGACGATGTGACGGTGGTTGTCGCCATGACGCTAATTATGGCGTAGAGTTGTTGACTATGGTAATGGTAATGGTAGTGGTATTGGTGGGGATGGTAGTGGTGACGACATTCGTAGTGTTTATGACGTAGTATTTATGACGCTGATGATAGTGATGACAGAAGTTGTGTAGTGGTGCCGACGATGTGACGATGGCGGTGATGATGATGGTTAGAATGATGATGATGACGGTGGTGGGTAGGTATGTGAGGAAACTGATTATTCAGTCACAAGTTTTATCGTAGTTTTATCAGAAGCTAACTTTACATCCCTTCTAATAAAGCTGTCATTGTGGATGAGGAGAAAACTTTACAAATGTCTACATTAACATCAAGTTGAACCCAACAACATAATTTGAACCCTAATATAGAATTCAGAGCCAGGGGAATAATTTCATTGCCGCGTCAGTATCCACACACACACCACACAAACACACACACACACACACACACACACACACAC
>NC_068988.1:67868602-67873837 GCF_001194135.2 Octopus bimaculoides | reverse complement strand
CACACACACACACACACACACACACACACACACACACACAGTATTTCCCAAATAACCACTTTTCGATGAGCTATAATTTTTGGCACAAATGGATAAATATTACTGACGTTTAATAACAACTATAAATACAATTATTTTAATTATATTCCGGACATTATAATGAAAAGTTGAAGCAATCGTAATATTCGGAGAAGATTTACATTATGTTGGTTTTTCACTTATTTGCATTACACAGAATTATTGTTTTAAACATATTAATGAGAATATAAATGCCTATTCCTGTCTCTAATATATATATAACTATAGAGCAATATCCTTGGTAAATGTGACATATAATGTTCGCTTCGTTTGCTAATACTATAGGGTATGAACATCTATGAATGTGCATGAATATGTATCCAAATATATTACTTTCTGGTAATTTATTGAATACAGTTAACTCGTACAAGAATATTCTATTATAGAGTATATCCTATTATACAATATCATACAATGCCGCACTTCATTAATCAAAAATTGGTTTTCTGTTATTACTGGTATATTATATATGCCACCTGCACCATGACAGGCAGTATCAAGTTCTAAATTCAACATTCGATGCTATTCTCGAAAGACGAATATTATTTTCATCATCGTCATCGTCGTCGTCGTCGTCGTCATCGTCATCATCACCATCATCATCATCATCATCATCATCATCATCATCATCATCATCATCATCATCATCATCATTTCAAAGCTATGCTATTATGTGTGCATTTAACAAGCAGCGAAGTGGTCTTGAATTTGGGTGATAACAAGTCTCCTCAGATCTCAAAAGCTCTTTTCAGGAATTTTGCAGAATACCCGATAACATTTTCCTGCAGTTCGAAGATGTTAGTCTCAATTCCTAATACCTTTCCCTTTACAATATAACTGTTTAACCAATAAGGATGACACTTAAGGCTTGCAATGTACTCTCCAATCGTTGCCCGCACTAAAAAGCAATTTAGTGATTCTATGTATGTGTTCGTATATATATGTCTTATTTTAATTATATAGGTATATACATGTGTGTGTGTGTGTGTGTGTGTGTGTGTTTATATACAAACATTACAACATACATTTAGAAATACTCTAGGTTTCCTATCATTTTGCTTCTAAAATAGGTTACTTTAATTCCAAATTACAATTAAAATTGCTGATCTCTGCAAAAAAAAAGAACAAAAAAAGAACAAAAAAGAACAAAAAAAAGAACAAAAAAAAATCCTAGTTTAAGACACACCTTTTTTTTTTTCAAAAAGAAGAAAAGCCATATAAAAAGAAATTAATGTAAAATATCTAGAAAGAAAATGTAATCCTCAATCTTTTCCAATGTAAATCACATTAAATTCAGGTTTGTGCTTCTTGAATAAATTCAGTATTCTCTAAATTTTAGAGACAAGAATCTGATTTTATTTTTCGTGGATTTTGTATTATTAGATCAAGCAATAATAATCCCATGAAACATGTTTTAGGAAAAGTCTTAGATTATAAAAGTAAGATTAATTATTTCTTTAAAATAGTTCTAAAGAGCATCGTATTTGTGTTTCAATAAGGAGAGAAACGAAAATATTAACCACAAAGTGTAATTATATATAAGTTAGGAGTGCTGAGCATGTTTTTATACACGTGCATAGGCAAATGCAGATACGTTAGTTAAATGCCTATAGACGAAAGTAAACATAGATACATGAAACAATATTTGAACTATTAATTATCAAAATTTACCACAATCAAAACAAATATTTTGACAACTAACCATCATAAATACCCACAGAAACATAATCTGGGGGCAGGTTTAGAAGCACATTATATAATGAGTCCTTCACGTTTTGAAACCGGATATTGTAATTTCATAGAAAATTCGTTTATTCTCAAGCAGTCTAGTCTGGTGCCACCCACTCGTTAAATCTTTGATGCTCGTATAATCATCTTGTATATCTTAATGCATAAAGCATAAAATACTATTCTTAAGCGAATCTAAAATTTTGATCTTATTTCTTACTTTTTAAGCCTGAAATCTTTCGCCGTGAGTGTAAATAGAAGGGTTGTAATCTGAGAGACCTGTTTTGATTATTGTCAATTATCTGGAATCGAGTAAAAAAGATAACAGAAAAAATAGAAGGAAAATATACTGATGTAAATCAGGAAAACTTTTTGTTTGTTCTCAGGATACTTTTGTCCTTTATCTGTAATGCAGAAATCTCTGTCATCCTCAGTTGACTCGTAAGTAATATCTCTAGCACATAAATGTAAAACACCTAGCAATTTTCTTGTCACTTTGATATTTTCAATTGTGTAGCGCCTCTCTTGGTTTGTAATTTGAGGCTAGATAGATTAAAAGTGGAATAGCTGATAGCATTAGCTCAAGACACGATTCCATTAAGAGGATTGTAATTCACTTCCAATAATCCCCAACGACCTCACGCTCTACACACTATAACACTGTGTTTATTGAATCATTCTAAATCAGTTTGAACCTACTTGAAAATAAAGTAAATAGAAACGAATAGCAGAACCTTGCGTGTGAAGATGTCTTGTAAGCATCATAGCATCATCATCCAAATTACCTTTTCCGAAGATTCTCTGGCACCCCACAATTTAGTTCTATCTCATACTCTATTTTGCTTACATTTGGATTGTATAAGAAGTTGAATGCTTTCCACAGGGCATGAAATATCACAGTGATATTTACGCATCAAAGTTGTATCAAGAGGAAGAGCAAAACGTTTATATAAAGAACTTAAAGCAAGCCATACAGTATTCACACTACGCAGTGTTATCGAATAGATGAACTTCTACATCGGTTCATATACGTGTAGGACATATTTAAATTCAAATCTAGATTTACATTTCAATGTCATAGAATTGATAAGGTGATTGACTTCGCAAAAACATACAGGAGTTGGACAAAAAATTATGGAAGCACCTTAAAATGTCAAACACATTTATTTTGATATGTGATAGAACCGCCTTTGGCAGTAATTACAGCTTGAATTCTACGAGTTATGGACTCGTACAACGTTTGAATTGTTTCCAAAGGAATTTTTGTCCATTCTTCATCTAAAACAGTCTCCAGTTCTTTTAGTGATGATAGTGGAAGATATCAACTCCTTACTTTTCTTTCTCTATAATGCACCAGAAATGTTCAATAGTATTGAGATCTGGGGACTGTGGAGGGCAGATAATATGTTCAACTTCAATAGAATGTCCCTTGTGCCATTCAGTATCAACTTTAGCTGTGAATTGGTGCATTGTCATCCTAAAAGACTGTGTTTCTCCCCGGAAGCAGTTCCGCAATCATAGGATGAATTTGATTGGATAAAATGCTTAAATAGCCTTCATTATTAATTCTGCCATGAAGGAAAACCATTGGGCCGGCAGGTTTCCAAGATGTAGATCCCCAGATCATCAGAAATCATCCTTCATGCTTAAGAGTTGGAAGAAAGCAATCTGGGTCAAATGTTTCGTTTGGCTGGCACCACACGTATACTCGGCCGGTGGTTGGAAATAAGGTAAAGGATGACTAGTTCGAGATAATAACATTTTTCCATTTTTCTAGGCACCAAATTCTGTAGGTTTTTACTCTATTCTAAACGCTTTGCAACGTTTGTTTTTAAAAGTAGTTGTTTTCTGATTACTGTCCTCCCGTGAAATCCGGCTTTGTGCAGCTCCCAGCGAACAGTTTTTGTGGAAACTGGGTTCTCGAGGTTGTCACTAAGCTCTGCAGTAATTTTGGGATCTGTACTTTTGTGATCCTTTCTAACAATTCGCTAAAGTGTCCGACAGTCCTTATCTGAAAGTTTTGGTTTTCTTCCGGAATTTTGTTTCGACGAGGTTTTTCCCTTTCGCAAAGGCTGTCATTACTTCGGAGAGAGTACTTCTTGATACACCAATAATTTCGGCTGCTTTCGTTACGCTAACGCCTGCCATACGAACACTAACAATTTGACCTCTTTGAAAGTCCGATAGATCTGTCATTTCAATGAATTTTAAATACCTTTTTCTGATGTTATCTGAAAAGAAACACCAATTTTAGCAAAACATATTATGCAACATTAATAGTAAATAAAAAAAAAACATTAAAAAAAACAAGCTTTTGACGGTGTTATAGATATTTCAAAATTATGATGCTGTGATGCTAGGTGTTTCCCTTATTTTGTCCAACCCCTGTATGTTGATATAGAAGACATAGACCTGCAGTTTATCATGCATGCGAGAAAAAACAATTCCATTTACTAAGAGCTCAGCATGGGTTAAAAGATCTGAATTGTTCAATGTATCGATGAGGACTCTATGACAGTGTGGAAATCTACGATATTGTATGTGTCTTTATATTGCATGAACCGAGATCCAAGTTCCCTTCCCACAATATCGGTTTATAATCGAAACGATAGTTTAGGAATATCTCATGTCTGTGATAGTCATACTCTCGATAAATTTAGGGAAAAAGCTCATTGATACTTCCAGTCAATTAGACCTCAAAATGACTGCTGCTATTAACCTGTCAAATGTCTATTTTCTAGATGTTTCCGAAGACCTTAACGCCTTTATTAACCGTGCTATATGCCAAATGAAAAAAATCTGCTACATACACGAACATTCCTGGTCATATAGTCATATAGCATTTAAATACAAGAGGGCTTATATTAGAAATAGGATATCTAATCTCTCTTCTTCTAAAGAAATATTTCAGAAGGCAATTCCCTGTAACAACAATGTACTAAGAGCGGTTTAAAAATAAGAAGCATTATAACCATTCAAGTAAAGATATGACCCAACAAAATAAACCTAAAACTAGACCTAGGAAAATAATATGGTTCATATACCTCTTCTCATTTAATGCTAAAACTAACTTGGGCATGATAGGCATTTCCCAGTAAAAACACAAATACAAGACATTTAACAGACACTCGATTAAAATATCATTACTGCTGCTGCCCCAATATGAAGGAAGTTATCATCTGTAAGTATCAACAAATTATGGGCCCAAAATTGGGGGTCGACTTTTACAAGAGATCGATTATTACTCGAGTACATGCGGTATATATATATATATATATATATATATATATATATATAAAAACAAAAGTAAATGAGTATATGCATATATACGTACAGGTATGTGCATACCGACATCCACCTGTATGTATAGGTGCATATCTGGGTACAGGACATTGCAAACAAACGTAGACGAGAACACACGAGCCACAT
>NC_068988.1:67866743-67867985 GCF_001194135.2 Octopus bimaculoides | reverse complement strand
ATATATATCATGTGCATATTTGTGTGTGTATGTGTATGCACATTTATTCAGTGCTAATTAATTTTACTAAAATGGAGGTGTTACAGGAAATTTATGTTCAGTTTAATCTGTTAATTAAACACTTTGAGTAATCCCACGTGAGACCACTCAATGCAATGTAACAGAGTTTGAGAGAGAGAGAGAAAGAATGCATTTTTTGTGCGCCTGTGTGTGTGTGTGTGTGTGTGTGTGTGTGTACGTGCGTGCGTGCGTGTATGTGCCTGAAGAAGCTTGATCAAGGAACGAAAGAAAGAGAGGGGTTTGAGCTAATAGCCGAACTTCTACGTGGGCAATCGATTTCCTATGAATCACCTCCAAAATATACTCTATTGTCTTGGAGTGGACTCTTGGATAATTCAGTTCTAATAGACGGAATGGTCAAGGCTGGGTTGCCTCTAATGACTAGAACGCTTAGACAAATTTGAACACAATTTCATGCGGACAGATGTTAGATAACAGTTTATCTGCTAAATTTTCGGTCAATAACGAATATATAAGAAACGGGATTGCTTTATCGGAAGTGAGATGTAGTTTCTTGGAGATGAATATGTGTAATAAATGAAATTATAAAAAAAACACTTTAAAACATTTTATGGACAATTTATGTTACAGAAAATCAACTTTGAATTGTTTATTGTGCAGGTTAATACAATTAAATACATCAGAATATCTATAATGTATAGATTATAATGCTTAACTATATCGCATATATTTCTGACAGTTTGGATTTTATCATAGCGTGCCTAGAAATAGTTTGTTGAATAATATTCACCCTTAATGATATTTATTTATTCCAAGATAACTTAAGCAACAAAAAATTCTCAATAATGTGTCATTTTCATATATTAATAAAGTAAATATCGAAAAGACAAGACACAAATATAAATATATATCAACCGACTTTTGATAAATAAAATTTAGGTGTTTTAATATAGAGTTCATGAGTTTATTTCTAGTGTCGTGCTTATTGATTTAAACGTTGACGGATATTTTAGTTCAAAACCGGATTTCATCTAAATGTGTCTCTAAAATATCCTTTCAATCAGATATAAATCTATTCGCAGAGATTTCGTGGCATTTAAAACATTTTTTGTTAAATTTTGAATTAAAATAACTTGAAATGATATTATTCTGAAGTAATATATAAATATATATATATATATATATATATATATGTATGTATGTATGTATGTATGTGTTTAT
>NC_068988.1:67861198-67866252 GCF_001194135.2 Octopus bimaculoides | reverse complement strand
GAGAGAGAGAGAGAGAGAGAGAGAGAGAGAGAGAGAGAGAGAGAGAGAGAGAGAGAGAGAGAGAGCGTGCGTGATTGCAGGTTGAAAGAAGCGGTTCCACGATCAGCTCAGGGCTATGCTGAAGGTGAATAACACCGTTCGTTCAATACTAGAAGGCATTACTGACAATCGTTCATTTAAGTATGTTTGCTACCGGAACGGAATAATGGAAAATTAAACTCATCACTTTCAGGAGTGGGAGAATAAAGCAAGCATACCTGCCCCACAAATAACTACCCCTTTTCTAACAAACTTCTGGTTTGAAATTTTGGCATAAGGCCAGCAATCTTGGCGGCTAAGTAAGTCGATTATCTGGTGATCAACTCATATTTATTTTATAGACACCGAAGCGATGACGGTTAGATTTTGGCAGAATTTGAACTCAGTATGTTAAGACGGACCAAATGTCGATAGCCGTTTGTCCGGTGCCCTTACGGTTCTGCCAGATCGCTGCCTTGTGTTTGTGTACAATATTGTACTTGTTATAAGATCGTACATCTGATGCCGTCTTACTTTTCTCGGTGCAGTGTTTATATAAATATGTATGCATGTATGTATTTATGTATGTATGTATATGTATAAACGTGTGTGCGTGCGTATGTGTGTGTGAGAGAGAGAGGGAGAGAAAGGGAAAGAGGAAGAGAGAGAGGAAGAGAGAGTGAAAGAAGTGTGTACTCTCCGTTCTTCGAAAAGAATGGGTACACTACGAAATATTGAAATTGTAGAATTACCGAACAAAGTAAAAACAAAATCTGTAGCTTGTTTGCCAAATATATAGATGCACATATGTTTAAATTGTAATCCACAGTTAGATAAATACATTGGTATTTGAATCCATATCTATATAGATTTGGGGATAAGCAGGAAATATATAGGAAGGTATAAAAATATACGCAGATATAATAAAACCAAGCTTATACATTTGTGTAATGAAGATTTATGAATACATAATTTATTGAAGCATTAGCAAAAAAGAAAACAAAAAGATTTCATGACAATAAATGAAAAAAAAGGAATTCATTGAATATTGGCTAAGGTAATAATTGGAAAGAAGCAGTACTATTTTCTTTATTTTAAAGAATATGAATGCATATATATGCGAACTTATGCGGAAAGCAACAAATATTGTCATTTTCCACATTATGCACACAAACACACACACATAGACACGCGCACACACACACACACCACGCATATATACGTTGAATGGTGATGTTACGTGCAGTAAACGGATTAAATCTATAGAGATACATGTATTCTGGATGGTGCGTGAATAATTTCTCCTCTCTAAAACATATACAGACAAATAGAGAACCCGAGAGACATATATTCAGATAACATTGTTTTGTTTTATTTATCATTATTCAAAATCCAAATGGTAGCGAGCTGGCAGAATCGTTACTACGCCGAAAAAATTGCCGAACGAAGTTTCTTCCGATTTGACGTCTTGTGTTCAAATACTGCCGGAGTTAACTTTGCGTTTCATCATTTCGATTTATATATTATTCGATGTCGAGAGAATAAGTACCAGCTGTGCACTGGGTTCGATGCAATTGACTAGGATTCTTCCCCAATATTTCAGACCTGGTGCCTATAACAGAAAGAATTATTTGAAATATATGTAAAGCTAACTGGCAGAATCTCTAACGTGTTCGACAAAATGTTTAACGGCGTTTCTTTCGATCTGTACATGCTAACAAGTCTCGCCGCTGCCATCTCTGCCTTTCATCACTTCGATATCGATAGGATAAGTGCCATTTGATCACTGGTTTCAACTGAATTTCTGGTAAAATTGCTAGCTGTGTACCGAAATATGTAGCCAATATTTAAATAATATGACAGGACCGTGGATTAGTATAACGGTCATTATTTGCATTACTTACGTTCCGCTTTCATTCCCTGCCGTAATCAACTTTGCTTTGCATTCCTTTTGCGACCAACGAAGCAGCAACAGTTGAGATCCTTGGTAACTCACTTTTCTCCTACATATGTTGACTGACACCACTGGCCCTTGAACTTCTGAGGCCTTGGAGAAGCGATGCAACGCCATTCCCAGGAATGAACCTTCCTCTGCAGACCACAAAGATACTCCCACGATTCCTTTCCTATCACAAGATAAAAAAGACTTGTCTTCATTGGGTACAAACGCTTCCAGCATATCAGAGGAGACTTACAAAATTCTCTCCTGATAATCGGGTGTCAACTACGAATTAACCAATTTTGCATGTCCAATATCTTTTGATACCCAAAATCTTACGTCATTTTCTGTAACACATTTTCATCACAGGTCAGTTGTGTAACAAGCTTATTGATTGTATCTGGCTTTTCTGCCGAATCCCTTTTATCACTCGTAGGTGTTTTGTGTCCATGGTCATAGCCGATCATCTTCCACTGCGTGGTTTATCTTCGATGCCGGATTTTTCGTCTTCAAACGTCTTTATCCGACTGTACATGTGGTTATCAAGTGGTATAATCTTTGTACAGTTAGAGCATTGCTTTTCAACAGAGAAAACCATTATTTGCAATGAACAAAGAGAGTTCATAAAGCAAGATTTAATCTACCAATCTGTGAAATTATAAAGAAGTGTAAAGTAATTAATAGTTAAATTCACACTTGTATTATTTACGAGGTAACGTATGTGTGTACGTGTATGTGTTCTTTTCTGCTTTAATTTATTTAATTTATTTAAATTCTTCCTCTGGGGAAGGAGTTGGTTTCTGACTAAGTAACAAAGCTCCATTGTTGGAATGTAGATAACAAAAACAATGTCACATTTTAAACTTGAGAAAAGACTTGCATACTTCTACTGTTCCACTTCTAAATCGTATTTAAATTGTGCGAGATAGTTGGTTGATTTCTTTTTATGAAAATTCTACCTTATGCAGATTGTCACTCAAGCATTTACACACAAAATCAAGTGCACGAATTATTACTGGTATAAATATTGGTTTAAATGTGAATTCATAATCTGAATATAAAAGTTAGAAGTTTCGAAGTTGTTAGTCCATAGTTATCTTCTTTCGCTTTGATTTTCAAAGAGACATTCACCTCAGCGGGACAGCTAACCTCTATGCTGATACATATTTTTCTTGCTTGTCCTAAACAACAGCATACGTCCTGTTATGTTCACACTGAACAAATGTGAGGGGAATGTTCCAACAGTATTCCTTGGGTTAATGTATATGTATTCAAAATTGGGGATTCTCTATAATTATTCCAGAGCAGTCTTATTACAAAATGGCAGTGTATATGAATATTACGACAAAGTCGTGTCGCATAGGAAGCTAGTAACTTGGATGACATTTATGGGCAGCAACTGATATCATATGTGATGTCTTCCACAGAAATATGACCAAATCTACATTTTCGGTGGCATCTTGAAACTCCAAGAGCTTCGCTGTCTCTTTTGTTTATTCGATATTTAGTAGCAATCTTCTCTTCTTGGATTGCAAATGCGCATGCATGTACGTATGTATGTATGCATGCATGCATGTATGTATGTACTAGAATGACACACAATCTGCATTTATGGTCGCTTCACTGTCTCTTGTTCAGTATTTCGCATCTATGTTGAAGTATTATATTGCAAAAGCGTAGCCATCGATATGTAATGGGAAGAAATGGTCACCACCATATGGGAGGCTACAATTAACATTAATATTATCACATTTTTCAAGAGTATGAGAAATATACACAAGCATAACAATCTAAGGGTGTGCAATATGTCTTTCCTCTAGGTCTTTGCTGTGATAATGTAATCCTGCTCTTTTCAAGTTCACATCAGGAATGCTTACTGGAAAATTCACTACTAAACATATCGGACACTACTCACTCCACCTTTTGGCAATTGGTTGATGAAATATTTACCTTCAAATACACTAAAACACATATATACGTAAGGCATATGCATACGCACTTACACACACACACACACACACACACACACACACACACACACACACACACATATATATATATATATATATATATATAAATGTATGGTTGTATGTAAGTGCCTATGTATTTGTGTGCAAGTATGAATGCCATCCGTATGACAATTTGCGTATTGACATATATATATATATATGCATAAGTAAATGTTTTGTATATTGGTACATCGCTGAGTGTACATACTATTTGCTATGTTAACCATGTTATATGTATGCATGTTTCCATGTGTGTATATGTGTGTCTATGTACGTAGGTTTTCTACTTTAGTCGAGTTAAAATTAAAACTGTTTGTACGCAAGTGTGTGTATGTGTGTGTGTTTACGTTTGGGTACGTGTGTGTGCGTGAGTGTGTACGTGTGCACATGTTTATGCATATGTTTGTAAATATATTATTTATTATTTTCCAATTTCTTTGCCATGGAAATTGCTGTAATTTGTTTCTGTAATCTTCATTAATATTCCGAACAAGCTGTCGTTACCATTTAATTCAGACACAAAATAACGAAATTCATCCGCTGCAATCATATTGTCGCGAAGTTTTTTTTTCTTGGGTAATGAAATCACCCTGAACAAGATACCATATGGAACTGACAGGTGAAAAAGACAGTCTTACAATAAAGACCAAATTGCGAAATAAAATATGAAGAGGGAATGAGGTCTTATATTACAAGACAAGTTTTCTTAATATTCGAATTACAATCATGTTGCGAACTTGTAAAAAAAATTATTTCCTATTCTAAGAAAAAATAATTTCGTATCTATTCTAAGAGTATTACTCATATTAAAAGCTAATTGAAATAATGCAAATTATTTCCGTTCAGTTGTGAATTACTACAAAGTATTATAACTTTCTTAATTAATATGAATTGCAAAAGTTTTAAATATAACATGATTCAATTATCGTTTACTATCCATCAAGAAGAGGAGTGATACTCCACATTTCTGACTGGCGTTAACTTATGGGTTGTTTTTTCATGGACATACACTGACAATTTGAGGCAAGAACAACTACATGGTAATAGTACATATGCATACATGCATTTATATGTATATATATATATAT
>NC_068988.1:67857246-67861080 GCF_001194135.2 Octopus bimaculoides | reverse complement strand
ACGAATAATAATCCATAGATGGAATTTATAAATATTGTTATATATCACTTCGCGCATTTCGAAGAGTCACATGTTTTTCGTGAGTGGCTGTGTTGTATGTAGCTTGCTTACCAACCACGTGGCTCTGGACCTTGGGCAAGTGTCTTCTGCTGTAGCCCTGGGCCGACCAAAGCATTGTGAGTGGATTTGGTAGACGATAACTGAAAGAAACCCGTCGTTTGTGTGTGTGTGTGCGTGCGCGCGCGTGTGCGCGTGTATGTGTGTGTGTGTATGTGTATGTGTATGTGTGTGTGTGTGTGTGTTTGCTTTTAACTAGTATATAAATATAGTAGGAGTTAAGTTGTAAGCCAGGTGAGGTACGGAAAAGGGCTAAAGGAGGATAATAAAGTACGGATCTTTAACATAGAATAAGATGAAATAAAATACGATCATAAGTTAAATACAGTAAGTTAATTGAATGAGCTTATACGATCCTCAGAATTACATACTAGTTGAAATAAATTGTGAAAAAGTTACAGAGACGGTAATCGTCAAACAGCATTTGGATTAATGGGAATATCTAAACGGTTCAATGAAACTATAAGCGCGAGAAGAGAAAGCCTAATGGTGTTTTTTTAATAATAATAATAATCATTTCTACTGTAGGAACGAGGCCTTATATTTAGAGGAGAGGGATAGCCAATTACACCGACCCCAGTACTCAACTGGTACTTATTTTATCGACCAGCAAAGGATCAAAGGCAAAGTCGACCATGCCGAAATTTGAATTCTGAAGGTGAAGACCAACGAAATACCGCAAAGCATTTCGTCCGGCGTGCTAACGATTGTGCCAGCTCACCGCATTCGTTAACGATAACAACAACAACAATAGTAATAATAATAATAATAATAATAATAATAATAATAATGATAATAATAATAATAATAATAATAATAATAATAATAATAATAATAATAATAATAATAATAATAATAATAAAACCCGTGCTAAAACTGCTGCCGTAAATATTCTGACTATACCGGCTTATCTCTACTCTCATACATTTCTCTCTATCTTTCCTTTACACTCTTATATACTCTGCCAAGGACATCTATATAGATAGGTAGATAGATAAATATATGATTATATGATTGAAAGCAAAACTGCGTACTCGTTTTACCTTTGTTGTAAGATTTAATAGTTGAAAATAGAACAAAGTTATTCCCTATGAACGTGCATATATTTCCTTCCACGTGATTATGTAATAGGTAAACATAAGATGACTAACATTTTCTGTATGATAACATCTGTTCAATATTAACGTTATTCCCTTTACACACAACTAATGTAATTCTGGACACAATTACATGAACTGCTTGCCATAGAATGCTACGTAGGAAATAAGCAAGTGAAATATTTGGCGCCATTAGTACCTTCATCATCTGCTTTGGGCATAAAATGCGCCAGAAAATTTTTTTCAGCTTCTCCTGTAGCATTAAATTTTGGACATGATGAATTATTACATTTGTAAGTTACTGTGGAGCTAGATGTAAAACTACATTATCCGGGGAAATATGATAGCGAATCAAGCAACCCGATTCATTGGCGATTAACTTTTCTCATGGTAATTTATCTCTGGAGTTGGGTTCCGATGTTTATTTATCAGTAGAGATCATCATACAGGTCATCAATTTCTGTGGTGAGCTAAAATTCAGATTCAACCGTAGAGAAATTAAAATCATTTAATTGTGAAATCTAACAGCAAATTCTCCATAATTTATCAAAATAATTTGTTTTCCAGTTTAAAATATTCTAAATAAGCAGTATCAATTTATATATCTCCGGAAACATGCACCGGTATAGTAGATGTTTTCCCCTCCATTCTGTTCATCCCTGACAGGAAACAAACAGGCTGAGTAAAGTAGATTTATGGGGAAATTCCTAGAGGCTAATTAAGGCCTGAACTAACATCATTACCGCTTTCTCATGAGCAAGTCTTTTTTTTTTTTTTTAGATTAGATCTTTGTAAATAGTTTGAATTACTTTTATCTTCTGTAAAGTTATTTTTTTCTTTTAGGTTGAATTTTAAACCTCCCTTCAAATTAGTTTATTTCTAAAGAATTTCAAATCTTTATCTATTAACACACGCAAACTAATAGTGTCGTTCAAGCATAGAACAAACTATTTTTAGTATTTGTTCTGATTCTCTGAGTTCAAATTCAATTGTGGTCAACTTTGACTTTCATCCTTTCGGGGTGGGGGGATATGTAATGTTACACGTCCAGTTCACTCTCTTAAAGGAACTCTTGGATGAGTTACGTTGAAGGATTTGTTCCAAATATGTGTGCCCAATGTTCTGGCTCCAATCGTTTCCTGTTTAAACACCACTCTTGGTATTTAGAACTTTTAGCACATTTTAGTCCTGTTGTAAGTACTTAGAATAAATCTCTGCTTTCCGGATAACTTCTTCCTTTCTTTGCATGTGTCTGAGAGGCCTTGGACAATCACAATAATGAGTGCTATACTTACATATGAGGGATTAATACAATTATTTATAATAAACAAATTGAATATGATGTTATTTTCGTTGGAGAAATTGTTGTACAGATAAAAGATTGTAATTTCTTTATATTTTGTTTGTTCCGTTGATTATAGTTCATTAATACACATACACGCACTAGTATATTCACGATATTGATTATCAGAAACTAAGATGAAACGTATAAAAATTATTCTAAAATTAGAGTGTATGAACAAGGGAAGGTTACACTATTGGGAATAAACCATTGTTTTAAGTTTCGTTGCTGTCTTTAATTTCAAATTAATTTATAAAAGAAGATATTACACACTATGTTCATTTCAGAAAGAAATATGCAACGGAAACTATGAATTTTTTTGATCATGCCTAATAAAAAAATTATTCTGCTTTCAGTAAACATTGATATATAATGAGTAAAGTATATGAAGTATATTATGTATTTAAATAAGTTTAACAATTTTCTTTAGAACGTTTTGTTTTCCTTCTTTCTTTTTATAAAGCAATCTCCAGTTAATTGTAAGAATAACGGGAAATAAATTCTCCTTTATTTTTACGATGTAATTATATTTAATATATTTTCATTCGGGTTTGTGTCGGGGAAATTATTTTGGTGATAATGAGGTTTCAGTTTAACGATATTAGAAAATCCGATTAGTTTGTCGATTTCATATTTTCATTTCTTGTCAAATATATCTATGATATTTGCTTAATAAAAGTTTATTGCTGAGAAGTAGTTAACGAGTTGGTGGTGACGCAATTAGATTTACTTAAACTAGGTTATACATATGAATATATAACAGCATCCAACTGCACTTGTTTCGGAATGATTGTAGTGCAAACAACCACTCGCGCACACTCACACGCACACACATACACACATTTGTGGGATGCATGAGTATATATTTATACAATGTAATTGTAGGAATATTATTTCGCGAGAACATCAGAAACGATATACTTCGCAAAGGAAGAGGAGTGAACGATATGATCACGTAATATCGACAGTGAAAGTCACATTGACTCGGACAGGTTGCAGTGCTAATAGACAGTTTGTGGACAGATGTTGTTGATTGGTATCCCAGAGAGTGCAAAAGATCAACTAGAAGACTTCTAAGATAAGAGGAAGAAGACTGTAAAATAAATGCGAATCCAATTTGAAGTGAAAGGTGCTATGAAAATTGAATGGAAGTGCATTGTGAGCAGCGATGTTGAAGGATAACCTATAGTTTGCTCAATAGACAGTGAGATATTAGTATGTCTACTTATCTACCCAACTATTGCTTTCTCTGTCTATCTGTCAATCTGTCTCTCTCTC
>NC_068988.1:67852086-67855004 GCF_001194135.2 Octopus bimaculoides | reverse complement strand
TGTATGTGTGTGTATAATCATGCACGTGTACATGTATGTATGTGTGTAAGCAGAAAGGTAGGTAGGTTGGGCTAATCCGTGGGAAGAGTTTATTCATCAATCACAACATGGATATATAAAAAGACTTGATGATATGTTGCTTTAATTTTTTTAACTTTTATTGGCCTTGATTTTTTATATATAGATATAAGTCGGAGTATGTGTAGGTTTGTGTGTGTGTGTGTGTGTGTTTGTGTGTGATTGGATGTGTGTGCATTTGGTTGAATTTGTGTGTTCCGTTGTGTGTGTGTGTGTGTGTGTGTGTGTGTGTGTGTGTGTATGTATAGGGTAAGACCTTTACCTATTTATTTGCATGTATGTGTATATATGTATATGTATATAAAGTTGCACGTGCGTTTAAAATCTGCTGTGTTTATATGTAATAATATAAGCTCTCACATATACAAATCAAAAATTAAACATATTTTACCCTGAATGATTTTTTCAAAAAGATTTTCTCCCAATGTTTTGTCTTCGTAATAAAAGTTTATTCATATTCCTGAGATATGCTCGTCTGGATGAAATGTTCCCTTCACAAACGTGAGTTTATGGGTTCACATCAAATTATATGACATGTTGGCCAGTTTCCATTTATCATAGCTTTTCATTGACCCATACCCTGAAAGTAGAATTTTGCAAATGGTAACTTAACGGAACTCCCCCTTCATCTATATATCTCTCACTCACTCTCTCTCTCTCTCTCTCTCTCTCTTTCTCTCACTCACTCTCTCTCTCTCTCACACTCTCCCTCTCTCTTTCAAATATAGATATAAATTCTGTTCAAAATGTCAACATTTAATTTACTTTTAAGAAATTCTGAGCTCTCAAGTAATAATTATTTTCTATAACCAAAACATATTTTTGACAGAGGGTGTCGAGTTGACAGTAAGGTAACTGCATCGGTTTAGACTAGCTTGCATTATCTGCTTTTTATTCTGTGAGATATGATTGCCAATCTCACTGAGATCGACTTAGATTATTACATTTTCAATGTCGATAAAAGGCTAGTCTACAATAGTAAATTAGAGAGAATGTTTGTGCATCGGACAAAACACACTTGGATGAAAGCTAATTTTTGCATTGTGAGTTCAAATGCCGCTGCCGATAACTAGCTTTACTGTGGTTGAAATGCGAACTTATGAGACGGGTAATAAGCCTCCATGAGAGACAGTTTGATGGACTAATATTTAGATTTCACCAAATCAGACAAATGGACATTGGGCTGAAACTGGATAAATGCTCTGACAGAAGCATAAACTTCCTGTATCTATGTATATGTCTGTAATATTACCAGCACAGTAGTGGAATACGTGCACCGGTAATTTAAAAACTACTGTCTGAAGGAATTCTAAATGTAACCAGCCCTTCTTTGATAGCTATGTAAGAATACAATATCCAGAGTATCCCGCAATTAGGCATGACAATAAGGTAAGATCCTATTGTGATAAGGTTGATATTTTAGCGGTTGAGTAGGCTTACATCTACCTAGTAATTGTTTCATTGAATAAATCATATACTAGTGATTATTTCATTGAATAAATCATATATATATTTAAGATAATACACTTTATCGATACTTTCCATTGTTGGCAAATTTTTATTTAAGCAATCTTTCCGACTAATTATACAGTTTCTATGATAACTGGAGTTTCCTTTCTTTTTCTGTTTATTTATTTTATTTTTTTTTTTCTGTATTCTTCGTAACTAAATTTCTGTTCTACATTGTTCTGCATCAATGATTTACAATGCAAGGAAATATTGAATAACCAACTTACCTAGTGCAGCAAATTACAATTATACAAATTGTTAGGTTTTTATCACCAGTATTTATAGATTAAATTATGGTATTTACGTGACAGAAAACGTGTTGCAGTTGGCATGTAGTATAGTCGAGGATTCAGGAATAGTTTTGCTTGGCCCACGAACAACCACGACAGTTCAGTTATGCCAAGTGAACAACCACGATGGTTCAATTATGACAATTCACTAAAATAAGGGCATAATGTATTATATTTACGAGCGCACGAATCCATAAACCCACACACACACGCATAAACTAATACGGTAGCGGTCAGTCAATCAGGCAGATATAGAGATAGAACCAGTAAACGTTTATATAAAAAGTGAACAACAGTTATTTGTATAAACGTAACTGTCATGAAAGCAGCACTCTGCGTATATAAATCATGTGGTATCTGAACAAGAAAGTTAGTATACGTGCACTCTGAAAGAATATACACAACCACTATTATTTTACATAGGACTAAGTCAGCATCATTTACTAAATATGGTGAGATGGTTACTTTCATTTGTTTTTCCATGATTGTTGTAATACATAATTTAATCGTCAGTGATCACAATACAGAACTATAGTAAATAACTATTTTTTGTATCTGTTACAATTCTTTATAAAGATGTCCTTCTGAGAGTTTCAATATATCCACTAAAGGTTGATTTTTCTAACTTGACCATAATGCTATTTCATACACGGATCACTATCTTATTAATCTCCGAACGTTTTAACAGAGTATTTCTTTTTGTCTGTTTTTCTATCGTGCTTTAAGTCTGACAGCCTTGAAAATATTTGTCTTTAATCAATAATTGCGACTGATATTCGTAGCAGATACGCAAATATTGTCCGTGGAATATTTTTTCAATTATTCAATAAAATCAAATAAAGAAAAACAAATATTATTTTGAGATAAGTTAGTAACAAAATCGTGTCAGTACAGAAGAAACCACAAAATGTCGCCATGAAGAGCAGAGCATAAAGTTTTGTAAATATATTTTATTCTGAATGGAGAAATACTACTCGGCATGTCTTATATAAATATAATACGTTGCAATAATATTGAAATTGTATTAGTGAATGCCAAGGA
>NC_068988.1:67843955-67849357 GCF_001194135.2 Octopus bimaculoides | reverse complement strand
TTTTCTTTGTGGCTCTATAGAGTTTTTCTTGAGTTTGTTTTCGGCCGAGGAAAATCAGGTGTGGCTTCCACGAGAATTTGCGTAGTAGGAAGTTTGTATACATCTAATTTGAAAAAGAATTACTCATAAAATCATTTTGTAGCGATACAATAATTTTGCTGATTTTCAGCAATTTTTCATGCTCAGTGCATACTCTCAGACTTATTTGGAGACCAGGGCGTTGGTGTATGATAAAACATGAGACGAAGCGTTCCTTTATCAGCAGAAACCATAATTATTCTATCTGGTGTATAAAAATATAACCGGGATCAGGCTAAAATCTGTGAGATAGCCACGCAATACGGATCGGGTGCTTTCGTGTCTTACATTTGATAAGAATTTCGGGTCTGGAATTAGGTATTGTAAAATTCTTCGATCTAAACAGAGTGTGCGATCTTTTAGCAATGAATAACTTACATCTACTTGATCCATTTGTATATGGCGTAGATTTGACCCCGTTTCTTCACTTGGTTGTATGTGGTGTTCAGATGGTATTTAAATCTCAGACAGGGTTCCACAACATCGAGGATTTATTTTCATCAATGTATCGGAAAGCAAACTCGTGGTTTGCATAATGTGTTATGAAGTTGCCTTCGAATAAACCAACATAATACTTCTATCCCATTACGTTATCTGGGAGCACTTCTGCTTCATAACACAAAAATACTGAGTTTAATCAAGCGAGCAAGCTTTAGTGGCTCCATGGTTACAACTGGGCGTGGGCTTTTAGTGTGACTTCAGAGGCTGTAGAAAAGTTTTATCGAGCGTATATTAGATATTTGCCCTGTATTTCTTGTTTACTTAGAAATGCTTATTTAATAACACCAGGAACTTCTTACCTGATAATTTTAACATTTAAAGTGAATGTATCAATATACACAGATAATTGCATGTCGTTCCCAATACAACTTGATTAATGCATTAGGTGGATGCATTTTTAATTTGCATGTCTGTCCATGATAGAATGTAGACGTATAAACGCTATATAAGTATGTGTCTGTGCGTCCGTGCTTACGTGTATGTGAGTGTATTTGTGTGTGAGCACTCGCGTCCGTGTGTGTGTGTGTATGTGTGTGTGTGTGCGTGTGTGTGTGTGTGTGTGTGTGCATGTGCGCGCGCGCGAGTATATGTGTTTGAAGATGCATATCCACAAATACCTGTATGCATATATTCAGCCAGCTATATTTCTATACACACACACTTTTACATATTTATAAATGTACACAGACGTACATTTTCTTTTAATTTTTTTATTTTTCTTACTTGTTTCAGCCATTTGATTGTGGTCATGCGGGAGCACAGCCTTAATATCTACATGACTACATGCATACATACATATATGTGTGTGTGTGTGTGTGGGGGGGGGGTGTATGTATGTATGCATGTATGTATGTATGTACGTATGTATGCATGTATAGAATGTGTGTGTGTGAGTGCAAGAGAGAGGTAGATAGAGAGTCAACGTTACGTTAAATACTTTACTGCAAAATTTCTTCAGTTATTAAAGTTACCTCCACCTCTAGACGATGTATTATAATTACCAAATGTCAATTATCAAATGAAAGCTATCACCAGCTCCTCTTGAGAAAAAGTGATTGTCCTCTTATCTTCAATCAAAAGGCCTGTCTCTTTCCGTAATAGCCTGCCATTTTTTGTAAATTTCTTGAATCTCGGAATGGCATCTCTTTCTCAAGTGGAGTTCATTATAATTACCATTTGATAATTTCCATTTTGTAATTATGATTCTTCTTCTTGATATAGAAATGACTGAAATGAATCGAGAATTTATATCATAAGGTGGTTACTATACCTGTATATATTTATGTCTTTCAAATACATGGCACTGGACTTTCTGAATTAATTATCTTAAATCGTCTTAGTTTAGATATACGATACCCTACTGCAAATACAAACATATAACCTAGATAGCTTACCTTTACATTCACTCGTATACTGTAAAAACTGCACGGATATAAATATTCAAGAATGTATGCATATATATATATATATATAAACACGTGCACGCATTCTCATACTTACACCCTCAATTATTAATACATACAAGCATATGTATTGATAAACACTTATGTACACGCGCTCACATGAATGCATATACACCTATACACATATATGTGTGTATGTGTGTATGTGTGCATGTGTGCGTATATCTATCTATATATCTATCTATCTATATATCTATCTATCTATCTATCTATCTATCTATCTATATGTCTATCTATCTATCTATCTATATATGTACATGTGTTTGTGCGTGTGTGTGTAAACATATATATTCAAAGGTAAACTATAAGCATACTTATAAAACTATAGATACACATGCGTGCACTCCTACATATATATAAACATATTTACTTATCATTACTGCATTGAATATACATATTTAAAATATCGGATTGAATATACTTACCTACATAGTGGTGTCACTGCATAGGCATATGTCTATTGAAACAGCTGCATCTGCACGTATGCCCATTCAAAAGATAGTTTGTTATTTATGATGTCGATATATGCATTTCTCTTAGCTAACACTTCCAAGCTCTCTCTATCGCTAGGTTGCTTGCAATCAGTCGCATTTGTGAATCACTGCTCTTGTCTGAAGTAGAATTCAGAACCTTCCACTAAGTTGAGGCACGTTACACAGTTTGGACGTGGCATCTTATAACTCCTGGTTCCGTTGTTGTTGGGTATAATTTCGCTTTTGGCAGTATCCTTTTCGGTGATTTAGGTTAGATTTTACTTTTGATGAATTGATGTAGGCTAGTGTTTTCTTTTGAAATTTGTAGAATGTGGTCGGTGTATTGTATATTGTTCTTATGGGGCAAATAGATTCTAAACTAATAGTCATGAATATCGATAAAATAAATTTGTAGCAAACGTGAGGCAATATAATGCTCAAATGCTATACAGACGCATTGCAAAATATTGTCCATAAAACGTAATACATTCATTGCATTGATTATTTACTTTGAGATCATTATACAGGAGTCAATACAAGAGCCACTATATGATTGCTCAAATTATTAGCAATAGTGACCAAATATTCAACAAATCACACTGTGTAAGGGAAAAGTTGTTTGGCTGATGTTGCTTCACAAAAGATATATTGGAAAATAAAAGCTTAAAACCGGATAGCCATAATCTGTCCGCGACTTTCTAGATTCTCCCATACTGTGCAAACCGCATATTGTTTATCTATCAAACTAAAACCAATCATTTCATAAACCAATTTTTTCGGAGAGGACTATGTTTATGACAATTCAAATTTATCCGTATCTGAAGACATAGCCACATAGATACCAACTCGAGATAACAAACATAACTCCAGAAATACAACAAATTCAAATAAATTATCTCCAGGCTGACAGTCGTTTTGTCCTCTGAAGCGAGAAATCATGCATGAATGCATTTGAAAAACAATCAAACAAAAGAATTACATCCTATTGTTTCTGTAAGCTATTGCAGTTCGCGTTAAAGAGTAACACAATTAAGTTTAGACAAAAAATTTACCGCCAGACATGGCGATGCGATATGGGCACTCCTTTGACAGTTAATGTTGCAAATGTTCCCATGACAAGATTTGAGACGCAATTGATGGAGACATTCAAATCCCTGCACGATCATGAACCAATAGTCTGACTACGATTCATTTTGTCTGGGAATAATCGCAGAATAGACTATTTTTGTATTTCTCTGACTATCTGGCGCAAAGATATTGTTTTAAGTTCAACATAAAATCCTGCTCCTAGCGTCGAATCATTGGACACAAAAGTTAAGATTTTAGAAGATGGAATAGTGACAGATTTATTTTGCAAGCCCATATCAACCCGAATTTACGTTCAGCGCCGATCCAATCATACACATAAAACAATTAAGTCAGATACGAAATCCCAGATTATCGGGTATAACGGATTTGTACAGACACAGAAGATTACTGGAAACATGGAAATGCTTTTTTTTTGGTTCGAAATTATTTCAAATGCGGACGAATAAAAAAGATCGCAAATGACATTACTAAAATTAGCAAGGAAAGCCAAACTTACCCGCATAATTTTAGCAGCCAAAGTAAAATATGTGATTGAATTTGTATTGTGATTAAAGGACACAGCAATTTCGCTGGCATTTTAAAAATGCTGCATGAACGTCACAGCATATTTCAGAAAAATATCCTCGTTCCACGTAAATATTTCCTCATTCATGTATTGTAGATCCAATAATGATATAAGAGAGCAATTAACCACTATGTCTAATCACTATAAAACAACCATTGGAGTTTCCGAAGGTTGTATCCTGAAATAATCTCAAAAGAGGTAAGCCCCCTTTATTGTACAACAACATGACAAGTGATATCCATCACAACGTATAACAGAAATGTACGTAGTGGAATGCACCAAACACAATTTATGTTGGTTGCGCAATAGAAAAATTAAATAAAAGATTCAATGGGCATAGGTAGACGTCAGCACAATAGCAGTAGTTCAACGGAACTGCCTGAAATTTTTACAACGAACGGCTGTAATTTTGAGGAAACCCTGACAGTGCACATTCTCAGAAAATATTCTGACTCAACTGCACTTTCAGTCCTCAGAATAGATGAAGATACATGTATTTGTGGGTTACTAATGTCACATCCTAAAGGAATGAACAAATTGACATGCGAATTTCATTACTTATATAACAAAACATTTTGATTAAGTTTCTCTTTCCTGTTTTATTTTTACGCATTTTTACTTTTTCCTTTTTACCAGTTATGGAAAAATGAAAACTGATGGAGTCATTTTGTTTTAAACGCAGGATATCACCGTTCATATTGTGAATTTCTGTATTTCTGCGTTATTTTGTTTTCACTTTGAACCCGAAGAAGAGAGACATACTCACTTCAATAAACAGAACGAATCTCTATTACAAGTCGTCCCTTTCTGAAGAGTTACGTTTAACTTCATGAATTAATTAAAAAAATAATAATGGCCTCTCTTGTTGAAAACGACGTATGAGTGTTCAACTTAAGCCGAACGACCTGCACAGATGATTTGTTTATAGTGACTAAATGTTAATTGCAGCACATTAGATCACTCTCGCCATCAACTCGACATGGTCTGAACAGGTGCATGGTGTACGACACGCGAGGTGAGAAGTAGTGTTTTGCTCAAGAACACAATGCACCACTCGCTCTAGGAATTGAAATCACGATCGATAATAATAATAATAATAATAATAATAATAATAATAATAATAATAATAATAATAATAATAATAATAATAATGATAATAATAATAATAATGATAATAATAATAATAATAATAATAATAATAATAATAATAATAATAATAATAATAATAATAAT
>NC_068988.1:67835532-67842825 GCF_001194135.2 Octopus bimaculoides | reverse complement strand
CATAACACCTACATGAACTTCTAACTTGTTGTCTCTTGAGGTCTATGGGTGAGACTTGGATCCAACTTGTACAAAGGAAGAACAAAAGTCAAACATAAAATAATAATAATAATAATAATAATAATAATAATAATAATAATAATAATAATAATAATAATAATAATAATAATAAGAAGAAGAAGAAGAAGAAGAAGAAGAAGAAGAAGAAGAAGAAGAAGAAGAAGAAGAAGAAGAAGAAGAAGAAGAAGAAGAAGGCGACGACGAAGAGTGCGATTTGATTTCAATAGATATTTTATTGGTAGAATGATATTTCAACAATAAGTCTGTCTTTGTCAGGTTCAAAATAAGTGATAAAAATTAAAATTCAAAATTATAGAAATTTTAACGTAAAGTATGAATGAGAGCAACTAGCGTCCACGCGTTGATGGAATGACATCAGTTTTTAAGTTACAATTTTATAATAGGCGAAAAGAAAGAGACAGGAACATACAGAAAAATGAAGACGACAGAAAAAAGGAAAGAAAAACGAGAAAAAGAAGAATATTTAATCAGACAGTTTTGTTTAAATTTGATGATATTCTCCTGTCATCTTATTCATTCCGCCAGGGCGTAATGTTAGTAACCCACAAAAACATATTTCTCCTCATACATTCTGAGAAGTGAAAGTAAAGCAGATTCAGAATATTTTCTGAGAATATGCACTTTCAAGTCTTCTTCAAAATTGCAGCCGCTTGAAACGAAATGTTCAGCAAGTTCTGTTGAACTACTGTTATTGCGTTTGACGTCGAATCTGTGCCCATTAAACCTTCTGTCTAAGTTTTCTGTTGTACAACCAACAAAAAATCAAGTTGTGTTTCGTGCATTCTGTAGCGTACACCAAATGGGAATCTTTACATGTTACACCTTCTGTATAAATCTTAACATTTCTATTATGATTTCTGATGGAATTCACTTCACTCATGTTGTTGCATAATGAACAGGGCTTACCTCTATTGCGGGTGTTCTTTAAGGTAGAGAGTGCAGATACTCCAATGTTCGTTTTCTTGAAGTCCAAAATAGAGGTCAATAATTCTCTTATATTCTTATTTCGTGTAAAGGCTAAAATAGGCGGCTGAGGAAATAACTGTTTGAAACGAGGATATTTTTTCGCCACATGCTGGTAACTGAGAAGATTTGGTTTGAAATATGAGAAAACTTTTTACTTTCAGGACAAATGTTATGTGATAATCTCATTGACGTCCGGCTTAAAATTTTCCAGAAATTCCAATACAACCAACCCTTTTTTTTCACACGGAATTTCTAACATACAATCCGCACTACACACTGTTCATTCATCATACCAGGAACAATCCTTTTGTTTTGTCAACCAATTGTTTCGAAGATGTTTATATTCATGACAGTTTGAACTTATCAGTTTCGCAGGAACTAATGGCACAAATAACAACGTTGTATTCACCACAAACAAACATTATTCCTACAATTCAACAAGTTCATATAATTAATCTCCAAGTTGGCGCATATGATCGGGGCCTTTTTGCCCTGGCGTATGCATTTGAACTGGTCATTGGAAACGCTCCAGAGAAGTTTTTATATGATCAATCAAAAATGCGAGCACATTTAAGATTTTGCCTCGAAAACAATAAATTAGTTTCTTTCCTGAAAGTAAAGATTTCTTAAATGTCTACAAAAACAGAAGTCACTCACTTTCTATCACCCACCCAGAAATAGATTACCCCTAGAAAGACGATTAAAATTTATAACTTCTCATATAAACATTCAGAATAAAATTTTATTGCCCAATAGGTTCCGCGTTTTAAGTGAAAATTTCGAGCAAAGCCCAAAATGTAGTCATGAATCTAATCAGAATAAGACTCTGAAAACCACTTCCCCGAGAGAAACCATCACACTAGAGAATACGTCGGTCATAAATTTATCTAAACTAAAACTTTCGCCCGATGATGTCTCAGTCTTAGATCTTGGACTGAGTTTTTTTTTGCCCAGGCGCTAAGAATTTCGATCAGAATAAACTAGCTCAAGGGTTATTTCAGTTTGTCCGCCGTCAGAAGCTGAAAGAATTTTTTGAAAAAACTGGTAACGAAGAGTCAAAGAACCCTACGCTTACCGAAAATAAAAATGATGATCGAATCAGGCATAATTGGATTGAAAAGAATCGCAATCGGCATCCAGATAAAATTCGGGATGGACGTTCACAAGCACTACTGGAATTTCATGAATCTTGTCGGGCAGGCATTAGAGAAAGCCTTAAAACAAGTGGAAAGAAGTTATGGAAAGAAGTCCTGGAAAGAATTCCCAACGTTATGCAATCCGGCGTCTAGCAAATAATGATTCTAATGTTATTAAGATGGCGGATACGGGAGGCGCTATCGTAATTATGGAGAAAAGTGAATATATTTCGGCTTTTGCAGAAGTTTTAAATGACAAAACTTCATAGGAAGAATTACCTGTCGATCCAAACCTCAATTATAGAGAGGAACTTGACAAAATAATTCTAGAAATGGAGAAAACAATTTCGTTAATAAGGCCGAATCTAATATTTTACGGTGAGAAAGAACACCTGCATTCTATGGTCTCCCTAAAATACCGAAAAAGTTTAAAGAGTTCCTCCAATGCGCCCAATTTGCAGCGAATATGAATGTTGCACGGACATAATTTCGGAATGGTTGGGTGTCTTTTTACTTCCCGTCGTAAATCGATCATGTTCCTATATTCGGGATACCTTTGATTGTGTATCTAAAATATACAACTTTTTTAAGCACCGAGGCCGTGTCGAGAACTGTTTTGGGGTAACCATGGATGTTTCTTCCTAATATCCCAATACTGACCACAATGAAGGGGTAGAAGCATACATGGATGCCTTCGAAAAGCGGTCAAATAAAAGTATTCCATCACATTTTCTCTGTAGATTATTGAGGTTTGTGTTAGTAACACAATGAAGTTTAGACAAAGATTTTGCCACCAGACGAAGGGTTGCCCCATGGGTACCCCCATGGCAGTTAATTTCGCTAATGTCTTCATGACGAAATTCGAGACACAGTTACTGAAGTCATTCAAATCCCTTCATGGTCATGAACCAATACTTTGGTTACGGTTCATTAATGACGTATTTTTTGTTTGGGAAGGATCACAGAATAGTTTAATGAACTTCTTGTATTTCTCTTACTGTTATGCTAGAAACTATGGCTTTAAGTTAAACAAAATTTACGTCTAGTTTTTCAAAACTAGCGTTGAATCTTTGGACACAAAATTCAAATTTTCTGGAGGCAGAATAATGACAGAGTTATTTTGCAAGCCCACGTCATACCACATTTATCTCCACCGCCGCTCCGATCATCCATATCATCTTATTCGGTCAAATTCGAAATCCCAATTTTTGAAGGTAAAACGGATTTGTACTGATATAGGGGATTACTGGAAACATGCAAATGCTTTTGTATATCATTATGTCAAACACGGTTACAGTGGATTACGATTAATGGAAATAGCAAACGAAATAGCTAAGATTAGCAAAAATAGTCAAACCTTCACACATAATTTTAGCAAACACAATGCAAAATATGACACAATTCTTTTAGTGATTAGCTGGCACCGACATTTTGCTGGCATTTCAAAAGTGCTGCATCAAAGTTACCAGCATATGGCGAAAAAATATCCTCGTTTCAAACAGTTGTTTCCTCAGCAGCCTATTGTAGCCTTTACACGGAATAAGAATATAAGAGAATTATTGACCTCTATTTCTGACTCCAAGAAAACGAACATTGGAGTATCTGCACGCTGTACCTTAAAGAACAGCCGCAATAGAGGTAAGCACTGTTCATTGTGCAACAACATGAGTAAAGTGAATTCCCTCAGAAATCATAACAGAAATAACAGAAATTATAGCAGTGTCAAATGATAAAATTATGAAGCAATAGCGAAAGAAAAAAAAATAGTAATAATAATAATAATAGCACATATCCAAGGCACACAGAGCTGCGCTCGGTAGTGAAGTGAAAGCACGTTATTAAAATAAAACTACTGAACAATAATAATAATAATAATACTCATGGTTTCTGAGCTTAACTGATTGGAAGTGTTATCATGTACATTCTTTTGTCTTGGTATAAAATGATGGGCTACAGCAAATATTCTGCTTAATACCACATATTTGCTTGTTAGTTGTTTGACCTTAACCAGTTGAGCATGTCCCTTGGTGACTGCCGATATGTGCATTTCTGATCATGAACAGAAGTAGTAGGGGAGCATCATAGCCATGTGTTGAGAGTAATTCTTTGGGGTTTGAATAATTCACCTTTGGAAACATGGGTGTTTTGCTCAACATCCTTAAACAAACCTTATTCAGGGAACTTTTGAGCGGGATGGGCTACTCGACCTGAAAAAAATTCTAACTGGGCCCCACCTGCTAGGTCATGCGCTGTTTATTTTGATATGAGATCACCAACTCGCGCACATATGGTTATGATGCATGTGCCTGGTGTACCCTTATCATATGGGTAGTCATGATTTATATAATGGGCTTCGTATATTTTACCCCATGTCACTTTGATGGCTTGCACTGCTCTCTCACTCAATAATAATAATTATTATTTCTACTGGAAGCACAAGGTCGGATATTTGGGGGAAAGGATTAAACCGATTACATCGAAACTAGTGCGTAAATGGTACAAATTTTATCGACCCTGAAAGAATGAAAGGTGAAATCGACCTCGGTGGTACCTGAACTCAGAACTTAGCATGCTAACGATTCTGCCAGCTCGCCGCCTTAATAAGGGCGATTTAATATTTTGGCACAAGGCCAGAATGTTTGCGGGAAGGTAGTAATTCGATGACATCGACCCCAACCTTCAGTTGGTAGCTATTTTTCGTGATAAAAGGATGATGATGAGGAGGAAGAGGAGGAGGAAGAAAAGGAAAACGTTTGGGACCTTTGGAAAATTCCACGGTCTAAGGCAGCATAGAGACTGTTAATACATTGTACACATGCAGGGAATCTCGAAAATTTACTTTTTGAAATGCTGCCATTTAAAGATAAAAGTGTAACAGCCACATTTATTTGCAAAGGTTTTGTCACGTTGCTTTAATGTCTCTCTCGATATATTTTTTAATGCATAAATTTATAGATCTTTGTGACATTGTTTCTGAGACTTGAACACACAAATGCAGAATAGTATAGACCTTCTTCAATTTCTCTCGCATCCTCTCTCTCTTGTCTTTTCTCTTTCAACATTTACACCGATTCCACTACTTCTGTTTCCATCTTTGTATACCTTTCTTCCCTTTCTCTTTATATATTTCTTTCTACATTCGAGTCATTACCAACCTGGATGTAACATCGATAGGAGAGTGTGTCCAACTGTACCTTCCACTCTTAACTGTGATAATTCCTTTTGTGAGAAAGTGCAGAAGGTCTTCCTCATGATCTTTTATCTGCCTACACCTAAAATTTCTGCTCAAGCCGCATCTAAAGTAAAGCACGCCACGTGAAAAAAATTTCATTACTTTCTAGAAGCCTCCTGGTATGGTTTACATCACAAATGTGCCTGTTTGTCTTCCGGGGCGAATAATTTATTTCTGCTCCAACAGTTATGCGTTTGTATTTTAATGATGAATCCCATTAACTTTCAATTGTCTTTCTGAGCAAAATCGTAACTGAACACCATTGCTTGAATTCATCTCATTATAGCTTTTGAACATTTTAAAAACAGCATTATATGCCCAATGGCCAGTAAGAGCATCAACGGCATTATTATCATTATTATTATTATTATTATTATTATTATTATTATTATTATTATTATTATTATTATTATTAATATATTACTTGTGGTGGTAGTACTAGCAACAACAATTATTTATCATGGTAATTTGATTGTTATGGATGTAGAGAAGTAATGGAACTTCTTTGTACTACATATTCCCTTATAATGTGTGGCAATGATGAAATTCTGTATTTTACAATTGAGATTAGAAAATGCAAAAAAATAAATTCATAAGCGTTCCGAAGTAGTTCGTTTTACTCCGCAGAATCTTAACGCCATTGATATTTATATTTTATATTTTTTTTTATTTCGAAAAGCAAAAAAAAATAATGATAAACGTTTGATTATCACATCCAATTAATAACGGACACTTTAAAAACACTATTCTAATTCTATTTGGCTAAGGGCTAGATTTTTCCATAACTATAATAATAATAATGATGATAATAATAATAATAATAATAATAATAATAATAATAATAATAATAATAATAATAATAATAATAATAATAATAATAATAATAATAATAATAATGAGGAGGAGGAGGAGGGGGAGGATGATAATTATGATGTTCAGGAGGAGGAATATAAATAATAATTCTTCCAAATTTTTTGGAAAAAAATATTGTTATTGTTGATGTTGTTATGTTTACTATTATTATTAAAATTTTAAAATGATAAAGGATAAAAATTAGTAGCAACAGCTACAGCAGGAACAAAAGCAAAAAAGGGAATACTGAAAACAGCAGCAACAACAATAATAATCTGTTCAAATGTTAATGCTTGTACATAATTATCGATCTGGGAATGATTATCAAAGAAAATAAATTTCCGAAACAAATCTGTTCTTACATTACAAATGCAATATTTAGTTGTTGTTGTCAATGTTGTAGTTTTAACTCTTAACTGTAACAGTAGTGATGGTGGTAAACTGTGGTTGCGCTGGTGCAGAAGTTAAAACGTTAGTAGTGTAGCAATTATTGTGGTGGGGTAATGGTGTCTGTCTAAAATGTTTTATTATTGACCAAGTCGATTTGATTATATCAATATAATTTTACATATATTTCTGTTTATATATCTAGGGCGTAAATCCACTCATGCGTGCAGGTACCTGCATACAAATATGTATGGAAGGGTTGCATGCAAGCATGAATGTACGACTGAGCATGTAAACCTGCATATATATGTCAATTAGAGAATGGTTGCAACAATTTCAATTGAAAAGTACATGCGGAAATAAATGCCTAAGGATTGTATTCTTTTGGTATACCTTACTCAACCAATGTCTATCTATCTACTCATCTACCTTTCTCTCTCTCTCTCTCTCTCTCTCTCTCTCTCTCTCTCTCTCTCTCTCTCCGTGTTTTTCTCCTTGTCTCCGTATTCTTTCTGTTGAAGAGCGTAGCTCGAAACGTCAAAGACTTTCCGTATTCCTGAGCGTCATACTAATACATCCTTTTGTTATTTACACCACCTGTCCTCGTCTGTTGTTGTTTTTTCGTACATTCTCCCATAT
>NC_068988.1:67833352-67835522 GCF_001194135.2 Octopus bimaculoides | reverse complement strand
ATATATATATATATATATATAATGTTCGGGGAAAGTGTTATTTGTTCCCATCGACATCAGTACCCGACTGGTACTTATTTTATCGACTGCGAAAGGATGAAAGGCAAAGTCGACCTCGGAACCTGAATGTTAACATTCTGCCCAGCGTGCTAATATTTCTGCCAGCTCGCTGCCTTACGTTTGTATGTAGTATTGTATGTATATATGCATATCTCTCTTGTATACTCCTTTTCTTACCTTTAACAAGTATAGCATTTTTCCAATGCGTTTCGTTAACACGCCATCTTCCCAACTGTGTTTTCCGTTCTTATATACATGTTAACCAACATTTTAAATAGCTTGCTGTACTGTTCATTTCAATTTTTCCTTTCGTACCGGGTAGCAATTTGTCAATGACTTATTTTATTTTCCACGCACACACCGGGCCCGCTGGTGATATACCTGCTGATGTGTTTGGATTTGGTGTCACTCGGTATACTCCTAGGAATTGTTGTAGAGCTACCTCATCTGTAACTTTCTTATTCGACTTTATTAGGGCTCTCTTGAATGTATCGACAAAGCGTTCTGCTTGTCCGTTAGGTCTGGGAAGGTATAGCGCAGTAGTTACATGTTCAACAGCGAACATTTTACGAAACATTTTAAACTCAAAAGTTACAAATTACGTTTCATCATCAGACACTATAATCGGACACTATCGTCTCATGCAGCTCATGCAAAAATCAATGTATAATCTCGACTAAGGAACATCTACTTTTGGCCAATGTTCACTTTTCCTCGTCGGTAGTTTTGCTGCTGGAGCACATCCTCTCCAACCTTCTTTAAGCAATCGTTAACCCCGTTGAAAAATCTGCACAAACTCTTAACTTGTTTTTCTTTTTTATGTAGATTGTAGGTGCTGCCCAATCTGAGTGGTCCGTCTTCTTGATTATTCGTAGGCTTTCAAGTCTTTCAAATTTCTTATTTACCTCTTCCAGTGCCGCGAGTGATACATTACGTTTTGTCTTAAGCACTTATTTTACTACATTTTTTGCCTTCGTTTTCGTGCAGCAGCCCAGTTCATCCGAAAAAACATCTGGAAATAAATGGTTTATATTTCGTTTCAATCCCTCAGTCACATTCGAAGCTTCGAATGAACCGACTATATTCCCGCACAAAACACTTACAGGTGTATACTACAATTTCAACAATTCCATCCACTCTGCCGAATAGATTAACTGAATATTTTAACACCTGTACTTTTGCCGTTTTCATTTTGTCACTTAATGTCGCATTACACACAAATTCACCTACAAAATACAATCTTTTACAGTGTGCTACTTTTGTAGATTTACTTAATTTTGGCTTACCGATATACTTCCAAGTTTCTTCATTCACAATGGTAATATCACTTCCAATATCTAACTGCGTTTTTATTCTTATATTTACAATTTTTACATTTATGAATCTCCTCTTTGTCACTAACTATTTTCTTTCGACAACATCTTGTTTATTCTTTTTTTCTTTGTTCCAACGTTTTGTCATCTTGGTTTTATAGAGCGCTTTTACGTGTCCAATTTTTCCACAATGGAAACATTCCACTTTAAATGGGCAGCTTTTTTCTTTTTCTTTCAGTAGACATCCACATGCAAAATATGGGTGTGTTTCCTGTTTGTACTGTATTTTAGTACATACTTGATTTCTATTCTGCCTGTTTGGCACTTGATTCACTGTGAAGCAATCTTTATGTCCAATTTTCTCTGTGTCGTGCCTTAAATTTAGAATTCTTTCACTCTCTACCAACACTCTACCGTTTAATGCCGAAAGTACTAAGTATGACTTTCCAGGATCGTCTAGATAGAGAAATCAATATATCTACTCTGTCCGCGTCATTGAAATTAGTAGAAACTAAATGCTTTCAGACATTCCCTGTCGTTAAGTTATTTTAATTGTGAATATTCATTGTCACCCTGCTATTTCTTGTCTGAAACTGGTTGTGTTTGGAATCCCAAATAGCGAACAGCTTCCTGGTCAACTGAAAACAGGGCACTATTGTTATCAGTGTTCTCAAGATCAAATCTATGAGTTCCGTGTTTAGTAGAACTTTGAACTATTATTATATCTAGTGCCTTTATCCTGACGAAACTAAAATTTCGTTGCGCTGAATTTTATATCATTTCTATTTACCCCATTC
>NC_068988.1:67831661-67832852 GCF_001194135.2 Octopus bimaculoides | reverse complement strand
TGTGTGTGTGTGTGTGTGTGTGTGTGTGTGTGTGTGTGTGTGTGTGTGTGTGTGTGTGTGTGTGTGTTTGTATGCACGCACACACTCATATGTAAATACATATCTTTCAATTTTTTAAAGACTAAAAGTAAATTTAGAATATACAAACCTATTTCAACTAGTTCTTTTTTGTGTGGAGATGCGTGTGTTTCATCGATATATTTCGATGACCAACAATACATTCTAACAAATAAGAAGTATTAGTCATAATCCTATTCCTGCATAGTGTTAGTAATAATCGATTTTTGGTTCAAGACATCAATGTTTTGTCTTTTTAATTAAATATACCCGATGTTTTCACTTATATTTACACATGTTTTTCTACTTTTTTCTGCAGGTAAGTGAGAATTTTATTTTTACAAGAACTGAAATTTTACGAGACAAGGAAGTGGGGAAGTAAATAAATATGTGAGGTAAGAATATATTGCGACATTTCAATTATATTAGATATTTCCTCAATATATACATATACCATTGTTTTTATCGCGCCTGTTTATTTGTTATTGCAATGTTGCAATTCCCTTGTTTCTGTTTGCTTCTATATCAAATGAAATCAGTTTAGTGAACCAGTGCGTTAGTGGAAGTCTTTTTACTCGGCTTGTAAACAGCCTCAGGTGTCTAGACATGATCCTTATAAATAGACTGCTTATATCACATGAAATTTTATTTCGTGCATCAGCCGTTACGCTATAATCTCTCTTGGTGAGCTCTTCATAAAAAAAAAAAGAACGTTATGTTGTTTATAACTTCCCAGTTGAAAGCGAATGTACTCAAAATAGCATACTTCAGTTAAAACCAAAGACGATCAATTTGGTTTTAAAGAGAAAAATTTATTAGCAAAACAATGTACGATTTGTATAATGGTTGTAAACAGATTAAGAAATTGTACAGAATGATTTACATCACAACTTTGCGGATCATTTAAAGGTACACTGACCGATCATTCATTGTATTTAAACGGAAACTATAAACTTTCAAATATTTATCTTCAATTGATATGTTACAGACACTCACAAACCGATTTATTATCAATGTAAATGTAACATACAAAAGCATCTATATCGAAAATTGTAAATTTAATTTATCACTATATGTGTGTGTATTTGTGTGTGTGTAATATATATATATATAAAGAGATACAGATGTATATAA
>NC_068988.1:67830390-67831555 GCF_001194135.2 Octopus bimaculoides | reverse complement strand
TATATATATATATATATATATGCACGTATACAAGTGAAGATTTTGAAATTAATGGTGGTAGGTTTGGACGGAATAATACAATGGCACAGAAAAATATAAAAAGAAATTGGATAAAAAGAAACGACATAGATATATTTTTGCTCAATATAAGCTTAAACAGCAAGCTATTTTGTGTTCATATGACTAGAGTTTAGCGACAAACGAGATATGGAATGTCTATGTAAAATGGTGAAACGTAAACGATATTATTTAATGAATAGCATTATTTTAATTACTTTGCCAAAATAGGAGATAACAACGGCTGGTTATCAACATCAACGTCATATTTATAATCAGATTAAGTATCAGTTTTCAAGCTGATGTAGTTTATGTATATTATCTCGACCCATTTCTTAATTCCGAATTATGATTCTTCAAGACGGTTGGATAACTACACTCGCTTGTATAATTACAATGTTGAATTATGCTATTAAATTCTCTGCTATGTGATGGATCTCGATTAATTGAATTCTATTAATTAGGGGTAAATATTTCCTACACAGGTCCTCTTGAATAATTAATAACATATGGTCTCAGAGATGCGAATTGCACATTGTGATTCTGCAGATGATTTTCAAAAGACTGTTCTCTCTTCTGCAGGCAATATGATGTTATTATATATTGGACATTACAACAATTGTGGCGTCTATAGATTCTTCTTAGCTGATAATGCTTTGAGGCTACAAATAAATGTTTAAGGTGTCGGATAGCAACAGGTATTAAATAATAAATACAGTCAGCAACAAATGAAATATTTAAGAAGAAATAAATATAATGGATAAATAACTGAAGAATCAGCATTTAATTGGAATGGAGAATATTAGCGGGATATATTGGCAGCTGGGACTTATGAGCTAAACATAAATCTGAGTTATAACTAATGCAAACGTGCTAACAAATGTAAAATGCTATAATGACACTGCGCAATAGCTGGGCAAGTGTCTCATATTTGCCTTGTGTTTATTGTTGACTTGTCAGTGGAATTTAATTGGAAATAAAGTATACAGTAAATTTTTTTACATGTATGTATATATACATGCATAAGTATGTATGTATGTATGTATGTATGCATAATACACACACACACACACACACACACACATATATATATATATATATATATATA
>NC_068988.1:67823845-67830262 GCF_001194135.2 Octopus bimaculoides | reverse complement strand
ATATATAAACATATGTATTTATATATGAGATGAAGACATCTCTCTTTTGTAGGATTAGAGAAGCCTAGAAAACTACCGCTGAAACAGGTGTTCGTGGTCGTGCTGTACCCAATACATTAAGTGAATTCTGCTGACTACACTGTCAAAATAGCAAATATCTACAATACGTTTTTGACGTATAAGCTTGACAAGTTTGTCTTATCTCAACTCACATGAGCATTATACACATTGTGGTAAATACATAAATACCAACAGAGATGCGTTTAATAGTCCTATAGTTACTGAAATTATTTAATATTAATGATTATAACCACTCTGTTATACGAATTATACTTAACTAAAACGTAAACAGTATAATTGCAGAAAATGTTAACTGCCGATTAGTACAGCGTATGGTGTTGAAGTTGCAGCTAACTTATCACCAATCATCGTGGGAATAGAGAGCTGAGTAAATTTTCAGTTATTCAGGAAGTAAAAAGGAGACGCTTATGTTTCTTATTTTGATAATTAAACTGTTCATAAGCCACTTCTATGCTTAATAACATGACAGTGAGAGATGCGTGGTTCGAATGCATTGATGTGACCTGCATCTTCTGTTGAATGGAGTCATACCTGACTGCGATCATATTGCTGCACAATCATATAACATACGGAGAGTCTCGAAGAGTTAGTGAGAGAGTACTATATACATACAAAGATATACATGTATGCGTACGCGCGTGCGTGTGTGTGTGAGTGTGTGTAAGAGAGAGAGAGCGACACAGTGAGAGTGTGCATGTATGTCTATGAAAATTTGCTATATTCCTTTTTAATTATATACTGAATCATTCTGAAGCTAGTCAATATAATTGCAGGTAAAAGGCAATCTAATACAAGTGCTATTTACACAACACAATAAAAGGATTAATTACAATAGAGAATTATCAGATCTTTATCCAAATATTTCCATCTGGCTATTAACAAGGTCTCATTATGTTTACTGTGCTATAGATGACTTCGGACTTCACCACATGTAGGTTTATTTAGTGAGTTGCAATATAAATTATTTCCTACAGTGAATTATTACAGTTTTCTTAAGATGTATGGACATCGGTAAACATAGCATACGGATGCTGACTAGAATATTTTGCTGCCTCAAATATTGTGTAATAATAGTGTATACAAAGGTGACGGAGCCGAGGTAATAAATCAACATTCTAATAAAAAGAGAGCATCAACTCCTTGCGTTGATCCAACCATTTTGCAGCAATTTTACAGAGTTATATCAATGTATGATTTTCATTAGTGTATGATTACAACTTGTCACTTTCACCGAGGTATAAAAATATCGATCAAGTAAGACCATAGAACATGAGCTAAATTCGTATTATGTGAGAGATGAAAATCCCGCTGTCTCAAGCAAAGACATTTTTGGAAATAGAATGAAACTGATTTTTAATGGGATCCTCTTGTGGTCGTGGAAGGAATTCTTTGTCTCTGGCTTTTATTTCTTATAGAATTTCACCAGTTATCGGAAATCCCAAACCAGTCTTTATTATGATATTGCAATATTTGCATAAGATATTACTACGTTCTAATTTCGACTCTGCTAAAGATTATTTCATTTACTAACTATGAACGATTCTAGTGGTTGTACCAATTCATCCATCTTAGTTCTAGAGAAAGGGGTTGTGTCATTGGTCTATGCAGATTCTCCGACGCCTGTGAGACCGATGCTTTCCTTGAAGCACTAAAAATCAATACTCATACGCAGGATTTGGGTAAAGAGTAAATTCCAGAATACTGACGTTTACAGGTAAAATAGGTAAAACAGGTAAAACAGGTAAAACAGGTAAAACATTTACAGGTAAAACAGACTTAGCATATTATTGAGTACAGGGCTGGGAGGGCTGGACGCAGCAGGGTTGGATTAATGAAAGAAAGAGAGATGCTACTTAGGTCGGCTTGGGAATGCATGAGTAGAGGTTGCATATGCCCAGCTAGTACGAAGGACCAGAAACCATTATAGTAGCGATTGGAAAAGCGGAGAAAAGAAACAGTAAGCTTGTGGGCCAGAAGCTAAATCTTATCCATTAATGATTTTCTGCCAATTAACTGCGTCACCTTTTCTGTGTGTAATATTGAATGGAGTTACCTGCATTACCATCCCAGATGTGAAAACAATACTAAATTGTAAGCCTCACGTGAGATTTTGAGAGTGTCAATAGAGTTGGGATTTAAAATATCTTTTGGTTCTGAAGCGAAGGTGCAGGGGTGGGATGCGTTCATTACTATGAAGTGAATATCGTTTTCTTCTAAATAGATCCTCTCTAACAATAATGTCCAACATTATGAGTGAACGAGAGGTCTCAGGTAAGTGCTGCTTGTAATGATTATTAATATCATAGCTTTAGTCGCATATGATATGCATAATATGAATATGCGTTTTGAATATTCTGTAGATCTGTGCAATATTTGATTATATGATCGAGATACAAAATATATTTCGTAAAACAACGTTATTCACCAAAATAGCAATGCATTATACTTCAAACAATATTTCAGTCTAATTTCTGCAATTATTCCACATACATTATTAATTATATATAATCACTATACAAGTAATGCAAAAATGATCAATCTAAACGTAAAAATGGTTATTAACATGAAGGCTTTAAAGTTTTCCTCATTCATATCCATTTAAAATATATTCACATGTATCAGCGACAGAAATATATTTATCTATTTAATTTAATTTAAGTAATTTATTTCCATAGATTTCGCCTATCCTAAAATTCGAAAATCACTCTGAGCTGTAGGTAGACATTTACACTTCCAATTCATAGATAAAGAGATCAATTAAACATGTATATATACACACACCTGCATCTATATATATATATATATTTGTGTGTGTGTGTGTGTGTACAGTGAGAGAGAATTGTAGACAGAGATACATTCATATTTATAAATATGTGAATGTATAGATACAATCACAGGTGTATATTATATATATGTACGCACATGTAAATACATGCATTCATATGTATGGGTGTGCATGTATGTGTGCGTGTGCGTATGTGCATGCGTGTGTTTGTGTGTGTGTGTCCATATATAGAGAGATAGAGAGAGAGAAGGGTGATATGATATATCTATAATTTGGGTAATTTTCTGCATAAAAGATTTTGCAAATTTTTCAGTAGAATACTTCTGCTAAAGGTAGTTATTATCTAATTTTACTAAATTTTAGTTAATATAAATTAAAGTGAAAATAAATGTTAATTATTTGATAGAAATTTCCTTTTACATGTATGTAGTATATCATGTTCATGATTAAGAGTGAAACTGAATTTAAATGGAGTAATATTCAAATATTTTATACTAAAACGTATTACTACTGGATTAAGAATTTATTAAGATATACATTTTAAATACCCACCTTAAACTTATGTCCATAGATTTACAATGTTTTTCTAACATCAGGCGAAGAAAATGATCACTATCGTCCTGTTAAAGGACGTTCTCTTAGTTTCAGAGATATATTCAAAGCTCTTCATATAAAGGAAATCTAAGCGATAGACTTCATGCGTTTCCCAAGAAATAAGTGCAATGGAATTACATGAATCCTAATTAATGACCATGAATTAATCTAGTACACTAATTAATTCCTTGTTTTGCATTTAAGCGCCCCTTCAACTTTACTATTGTGTTCTTCCCTTATTCTGAGTTTATTCTTTCCATCAGAAAGTATGGTATATATTGACCATCTGTCACCTAGTCTGTATCTCATATATTCTAGCCCAAATTAAATCTTGGTGATTTACGTGTGTTGATCATTATGAGTTTCCAAACAGTATTAAATCAGTCTATTAATATGTCTATCAGTTAATAACATATGACATCTCCGGGTACGGAATTTACAGAAAATAGTTTATCTGCAGCGGCTCTGTAATGTGAACGATGTCACTAGTCATTTGGAAAGTAACTTACTCGCTTTGCGCATTCTCTTACAAGATGTGCACTTAGAATAAGCGTTGTTATTTTAGCTATTAGATTTACTTTGACATATAGCGTAGCGGATTCATATTCTCTAAAGTAGGGATGGTCATTGATTAAACTCTGGTACAAGCATTCAGCCCAGTGCAGCTACCTGTGATTAAAGAGAAATATTCAATGTTTTGCGACTTAAAGACACCATCTTGTATCTCTACTACCATGTGCGGCATTGTGATCAACTGTTTACGGAACGCAGAGAAGGATATTTAAATTTATAACTCACACATACAATAGTATTCTTCAATATTATCTGACATTCTAGTTAATAATGTATTTACATTCATCTGAAAATAAAAACGAAACATACGATAAAATTGAAGTATGAGGTATGAGGATGTATGGAATTTGTAAAGGGCGTGTTAGGTTTAAATATTAATTAGAACATAATTTCCAGGATCCTCAGGAATTTCTTGGAGATAGATATGAAAATCGCAGAATGAGAATTCCGAGATACTGTGAAACAGTGACAACTCTTGCTCTCTCTCTGTCTCTCTCTCTCTGACTCTCTCTCTCTCTGTCTCTCTCTCTCTCCCTCCCTCCATCCCTCTCTCTCTTTTTTTCTCTCTCTCTCTTTTTTCTCTCTCTCTCTTTTTCTCTCTCTCTTTTTTCTCTCTCTCTCTTTCTCTCTCTCTTCTCCCACTCTCTCTCTCCCTCCCTCCCTCTCTATCTCCCCCTCTCTCTCTCGTCTCCCCCTCTCTCTCTCTTCTCCCCTCTCTCTCTTCTCCCCCTCTCTCTCTTCTCCCCCTCTTTCTCTCTCCAAACGTAAATACATACATATACGTGTGCATGTGTATGTATATAAATATATATATATATCATATATGTATGCATATATATATATATATATATAGAGAGAGAGAGAGAGAGAGAGAGATGGAGAGAGAGAGATGGAAAGAGAGAGATGGAGAGAGAGATGGAGAGAGAGAGATGGAGAGAGAGAGATGGAGAGAGAGATGGAGAGAGAGAGATGGAGAGAGAGAGAGAGACATAGGGAGAGATACACATGCATACATATACACACACATACATGGGCTGATCAATAAGTATCCGGACTGTTCTTTTAACGTTCTAGCTCACCTGTGCTGTTTACAGCAGGGCTTGGAAGATGGCGTGCAGCATGTGATCATCGCATTGAACATGACAGAGAATGTTGAACAGAAAATCTGCATCAAATTCTGCCAAAAGCTTGGCGATAATTGCTCAGAAGCCTACGCAAGGTTTTCAAAACATTTGCATCATTCTCAACACAATCAAAGAAAACATGTGCAATGACTTTTTGGTCAGCTGAAAGCAGTTTAGGCACAAACTCGGCGGACATGCGTCTCATACCCAAGTCTTCAGTGATAATGGATTCAACAGAACCGTAACCAATTTGCACATCCTCTAATAACTCATGGATGGTAATTCAACGATTTCCCCTCTCACAGTTGCACCCACAACTGGGAAATTTTTCTCAGCTCTGCTGGTAGCGGGTTTTCCAGAACATTCGTCAATATCGACATTTTTCGGCCATCTTGGAACCGTCTCAACCATTCGTACACTTGTGTGCGACTCATACAATCCCTTCCATACACTTCCTACATCTGTGCGTAGGTCTCTGAGCAGCTATAGCCACGATAATGTTCTCTGTCATGGTCAATGCGATGATCACACGCTACACACTTTCCTTCCAAGCAGTGCTGTAAACAGCAAAGTGAGCTGGAACGTTTAAACTTCGCGTGCATGCACAGCAGAGGTTAAGGTCAATCTGTGCCAAGCGGTTTTAATCTGATATTTAAGGAACAAGTGTACGTTACGTATAAATTATTAATAATATGTACAGTATAGAGTAACTTCTATAGCATAATTTGTATCTAATCTACTCAAGTATCACCATTACAAAGCAACAGTTTTGTGCAAGTAGTTTATAGATTATCTGTATATATTCCAGTCTTGCGAATTCGATTTCGTTTCGGAGGTAACACGATTACACAACATTGATAAGCCACATCCACGGTGAAATAAGTATTCGACGCTCATGTGATTACTTCTGGGTTGATTTCGTTTACCCCTCCATCTGAAGTTTAACGACGTTTCTAACCCTATATGTATTCTGAAGTTATTTTTCACAGACGAAAAAAACCCTAGCTTCTGACGAGTAAACGACAAATGTAGGTTAAGCATATGACATTGTTAATATGCATACTTTAGCGTTGCTCCTAATGTATTAACTGAATATACATATGTGTGTGCGTGCGTATGTGTGTATGTGTGCATGCACGTGTGTGTGCGTGTGCGCGCGTGTGTGGCTATATGCATGTATGTACTTATATATATATCATACATATATATAATATTTTTATTTATTTATATGTATGACATACATATATACATATATATATA
>NC_068988.1:67821458-67822978 GCF_001194135.2 Octopus bimaculoides | reverse complement strand
TATATACTATGTGTGTTTTTGTTAAACATTTTATCGTAGAGTTGAATTGTTTTTCATGGTATGAAAAAAATGTGCCCTGGATTATTTAAAATATATAGCTATACAGAAACACAAGAATAAATGTTTATGCTCATGTATAAAAGAATGATATTTTTATATAAGAAAATGTCATTTATATCCACAATATTCTCTTTATAAAATAAAGTGAATAAAAACGGAATAGAAACGTATTTATATTATTGCCGTTTTTAATCATTTTTTTGAACTCACAATACTACATCAAATAACAATTTGCAGTCGCCTAATTAGAAAGTAATCGTTTCTAAATATGCTTTTGTTCTCCTAAAATTTTCAAAACGTACATTTAATCTATTATTATGTTTAATTAGCTTCAAAATATGTTACATGTAAGCAAAGTTTACAGGACGCTTAGCATTTTTTATAAATATAATTTCACATAATTCTGTCTCTCTTTCTCTCTTTCCATCTCGTTCTCTCTCTCTCTCTCCCTCTCTCCCTCTCTCTCTCTCTCTCTCTCTCTCTCACACACACACACACACACACACACACACACACACACACACGCACAAACACAAACATATACATAGATATATATTTATTTTGGCACTGCCTTTATGTACACTCTTGTTTCATGTAGTTTACCACGTTATGGAAATATGATGCACTTTTCGTGTACGATTTGCGATTCGATTGAGTTGTATGAGACGTAACCAACATGACAAATTAATTCAGATATACTTTTTATTTGACTGTGCAGTGTGCACTTTAAAAGATGACATATATAAACAACGTACCGTAGACTGAGATGTTTTTGCAATTTATCATGATAAAAAGAACATATTAGTTCCAAATTCATATAATTCTGCTATGAGTACATTTTCACCACAATATTCAATTTTGCCCCTTTAGACATGAAAAGAAATGTCTGTCTTTATTTGGCATTCGACAATAATTGACAAGATAAATTACTATTTAACGCCGTTGGTTATCGTTGACATAAACGATATTGTAAGGATTTTGAAGATTATTTTGTTACTGCTGTTAGACATATAGATATATGTTTAGAAAAATTGAAACTATATTACTTTTTAGAGAAGATTGATGAGCTATCACATTTTAAATTCATATTGCAATGCAAACTACTGCTTTATCTAAATACTTAAACACGATACAGAGCATAAGAGAACGGACAACATAATTCCAGGAATATGAAGCATTATATATTTCAGCGGTATCTGCATGAAAGCAGAATAAGTTTTTTGCATTGTCTTAAATTCTGAATATAACTCTCAAAGAACACACACGTATATAGAAGATCTTTCTATGATATTATAAAGATTTGTTTGTTCTTTCTATTAACAAGTTACACTGTTAGTCAAACACATAATCTTCCAAGAATCCTTAACAATTCTACATTGACTTTAACTACTTTGTTTAACATTTCCTGACATGAAGTGTAGATACCCTGCAGATATACTTTCATATATGCAAATATATAT
>NC_068988.1:67817978-67821183 GCF_001194135.2 Octopus bimaculoides | reverse complement strand
TATATATATATATATATATATATTAAAGACAAAAAGAGGAGACGGAGTGAACCAACAAAAAAATTATATTACCACAACTATTATTTCATTTTCGAGATGGACTGCTCTCTTGTGTCCTTGGAACAATGCAATAACACCAGATGCAACTTACAATGCATAGAACACACTTCAGGTGGGACAATAATGTTTTAAGCAGGGAAATTTACGGTATTAAGGGATTTTAACCGTTACATAGACCCACAAACAAACAGACGCGAACATTCTAAGGTTTAAATCAATGCAAAGACGTACAGACGCACAGATTAATAACTATACACTTGTGCATATGCCAGTACACAGCACCACATCTATGTATGTCAGTCTATCACACACCGCCACAGCTATACACATATGCAGAACCGTACTCACACACACGTATACACACCTTAGGGCACAAAGATTCACCCACCCAGACACAAACATAGATCGCATCAACAATGCCTCCATAGAGCTCACGCACTCACACAGATACAGCAACAGACAACCTCACACAAACACACTAACACCCTCACGTAATGCTCACAGATCACTGGCGCGCGCACGCGCCCCATCACACCCACACCACCGGAAATGCAAATCCAAATGTACATTAACACCCATAGTCTCACATGTCTGCAGGAAATAGCACTTATACACTCACATAGTTATACATACACACGCTCATACACAGATATACTCATGTAGACATCAGGACACACCAGAGACTTCCACTTAGCACTGATATACACGCTAAGGCATAGAGAAGCACGTCAACTCTGCACTTACATGCACAAACTCACAAGATTACTCAGACACACATGCAGGCACATACCAATAAACAGCATATAGGCAAAAGCCCACACATCTGTCTTTGGGCACATAGAAATATATAGATTGATAGCATGATGTTCACTGTTCAATCTGCCAGTGATGTCATGTACTTTCGTAAGCTTAAGTGTTTAACCAATATATATATAGAAATAGATAGATAGATAGATAGATAGATAGATAGATAGATAGATAGATAGATAGATAGATAGATAGATAGATGTGTACATTCATGTATATGCCTGTATTTCCATAGATGTACATATACATAAAAATCAGTATGCATATACACCATATATATATATATATATGATATATGAGCGTATGTGTGCGAGAGATTAGGAGCAAAGTGATAGAAAGAACATTTTGAAACAAGCATGTTTTTTTTAAATGTTGAGATATACAGAAATTCTTTTCTTACTATTTGTGTGTGGTTTCCATTGTACAAATAAGATGGATAGCAATAAAGTTACCTTGTCACCATTCTGAGTTATTTTTGTTATAGTTACTTTCATTAATTTTATTGATATAACTTTATTGTGTTTCGCACCACGAGTGTATTTGTTCTAATCTTTTGTGAAAGTGGGAATAATGCTGACAAGGGACGTTTTTCAAATCTCGGATTTAGTGGTAAAAAGGATGGAGTTTATTCTGAAACCGGACACCTGGCGCGAGTACATTTAAGAAAGTGAAGTGAAGAAATAGAATCGAGAATACAGGTAGGGTCGTTTACGTGAGCCAGAATAGATTAAGTTTGCCACCCCTAAAATCAAGGCGCCAGCATCCGTTAGAAATACAGTGAAGATTCTCTGGATTACCTTTTTATTATAAGGATCCTGGATTGCCGTTTTATTGCAACGACCCAATAGGCTACCGGCTAAAGCTGGGGTCGAGGGATTTGATCTCAAAGTACAGAAGACTGCACAGTTACTACATGGCATTTAACTCAACGCATGAACGTCACGGTGAATGTGCATCCTATTGCCAATTTTAAGGTATCAGTGGAATAACACAATATCTTTGAAAGGAAACAATATTACGAGAAGATATTTCTCAAGCGTAACAGCTGCTTCCCAACCACATGATTCCGGCTTTCGTTCTACTGCGTGGCACCTTAGGAAAGTGTCTTGTGTAACTCGCCAGGCCGACCAAGCCTTGTGAATGGATTTGCTGAACGGAAACTGAGAGAAGCACGTCGTATGTGTACGCGTGCGCGTGTGTTTGTTTGTTCCGCACTACCGCTCCACAGCAGGAGCGTCTGTCCTTACGGCCTCAGATATAAGAAGCACTAGACTTTAAAATTTATTCTCTGGTCGATGTGTTCAACTAAATCACTTCGAGATGGTGCCCCAGCAGAGTCACAGTGCAATATCAAAAACAAGTAAAAGATAAATGATAAACATATGTTATTATAGCAATTTGGTATATATTGTGTTATTATCATTACATTTCGGCCCCCACTTATGAGCAAATCCTTTACATTGTAAGATGGTCAATTATGTTCCACGTTGAATCGTCAGCTATATCTAACAGGAATGCAACCGCATAGAAGCTGTTGAGTTTTGTATGCAGTTTGTAATTGTGGCTGACTAGCGGGTGGATCATTCAAGCCTAGAGGCTCGTATAGATATTATCAACACTAACCCCCTGGTTTTATATAAATGCTTGCGTCGACCATGATTATGAAATATTTAGGAATTTATACAGAACATTTCGTCATAGAAAACATAGAAAGATGTGCTCTAATACAATTAATGTGCTGAAGCAAGAGATGTTAATTAATATAGCGGAATTAATTAATATAAGCGGGAAAAAATAATTTAATGAATAATTGTGGTTAAAAAAGGAGGTGAGACGGGGGCAATCCTGTCAACTAAATTGATCAACATTAATTAAAAGTATCAAGCATTTCAGCGTGAATTCCACCTTTAGCAATACGATGAAAATTTCGAAGTGACCTGTGAACATATCGACTACGTATATCATTGACTTCTTTATTTTCTTTCAAACTGCAGGGTGTAACACGAAAGGAACTTGGCACAAACAGTCTTCTAATTGAAACAGAAGTTGCTATCTTATCAGTAGTTTCGATTGTTGACGCTCAGTTAAGCCATGTATCTCACTCGTTTCACTATCGGCATGTTTGTTAGAAATTCGTAACATTGAAACAAATATGATGTATCACAAAGTCTAAGAATAATAAGCAAGCATTTTGAGAAGAAAAAAAATAAAATTTTCTCTTATATATATATATATATATATATATATATATATATATATAAGCAACACAATATCAAGAGGTAATGCAGTACGACCGTTTCAAGCGGCTCCATTTAATTGAACAATGCAAATCATTGCT
>NC_068988.1:67812524-67817410 GCF_001194135.2 Octopus bimaculoides | reverse complement strand
ACACACACACACACACACACACACACACACACACACACACACACACACACACACAAAGAAATACAGACCATATTGTATTTAACCCGGTAAAATATAGTCGACCAAACTATCTAGTAGAAAATTACAATGCGACATTTCATTGTATTGAATATATATATATATATATATATAGAAACAAGAATAAAATTGCTTGCTGAGAATGAGACGTTCATCTGTTGTACCATAGAAATGTCTTCAATTATCCTACTACGGAGCTAAGTTCCATTTCAAACGAATGGTCAGATACAGTTTATAATAGGTGATAAGCACCTTCTCTCTTTTAATTCCTGGCTCACAAATTTATCATTTTCGTATCGTTAATATAGTATTCATTACAATGTATTGAATTATGTCCTTTTTTTTTTGTTTGAGATAATTATTAATTAGTTCTACCCCGAATGAAGACGGATATTATATAAGCCATGCTGACAAATGGAAAACAGAAGAAAAACGGTGTGTCACATGAGTGAGAAACATATACAGTATTAAAAAATAACGGCAAGCCTAATCAATTAATGCAAATGAGTATTTGTGAACATGTATTTACTTATAAGTATTTTAATATGTATGTCTGAGTGCGTGTACACATGAATAAACATTCTGTATGTACTTATATATATATATGTGTGTGTGTGTGTGTGTGTGTGTGTGTGTGTGTGTGTGTGTATGTATGTATATATATATACATATATATATATATATATATATATATATATGTGCAGTTACAAATGTAATAATGGCAACATGATTTGTTTTGCGAAAATATAAAAACTCTCCGTTTCCAGGAGACCAATTTGCTTAACGCAGAGTGACAAAAGTTTGGGATACAGGAAGAAAGGAATCAAGTAATATGTGATCGTTGGAGCTATTCTTGTTACGACCGATAGACATTCTGTCAAATGTTGCAGAGAAAATGACCACAAAAGATATATCTATTAGTAGTATATGATTCTACGTTGGCTCTTTATTACAGTAGGACAATTTGAATCTGGAGCCGCCAAGATTTTATACGTTTTTTATAACCTCCATGATATTAAACGTATTTCATATATTGTTTAATTTTGCATGTCATAAATAATATTTGACTATCCAAACGAGAAAAATTAGGAATATATATAGAAGCAATTCATATTTAGTCTTCAATGCTATAAATATCCGGAACATTTCTGGCGAGAGAACGTAAAAACATAATTATTTTGAATTCTTGATTCTACTTGTAGGGAAATTTCCAGAGAATGAAAACGCTCCTATTATAGATGTGCTTGATTGTATTTCGTATACTACATCATTACTGTTCCATATATACGGAAAAAGAGGAGAGTAAGGATAAGAAAGTGTCCAAAGAGTATTTGTCGATTTACAGTTAAGGTTCACTTCATAATTTTCTGATTTGTAAGTCTATGTAGTCAGTAATTTAGCATTGATTAGATATTATGAAGCTAATGTTGTTGAAAAGCCTATTAAGGAGGCATTGGCACATTTCCAGCAATAAACAGTTATTACAAATATTGCATTAACAACTACTAAACACACGCTGATTAATAATTAGGGAGCGTAAAATTATAGCTACAATATTATTGTTGATTAATATGGCGAAATTTCTTTTCATCAATTGATTTTACTCTTTAGAAAGAAATCAATAATTCAAATTCAATGTCACTGTGCTACAGACAGTCTGTGTACGTCTGTGTGTATGTGTGTGTGTGTGTGTGTGTGTATGTATGTGTGTGTGTGTGTGTGTGTGTGTGTGTATGTGTGTGTGTGAACATCTGTGTGTATAAGTGAGTCTAGGTTTATACGCATAATTATCTATTCAGTAAGAAAGTTTTAATCCATGCCACACTAAAGAACTGAATCAGCTGCAATCCAGTGACTAGAAGAATACATATATGAAGTTTATACATAAGCACACGCGCCCCCACACACATACCCACACGCCAACAGGCATATACACGTTGATATTTTCATAAACCAGTATATATATATATATATATATATATATATATATATGTGTGTGTATGTGTGAACATGCACACACACACACGCACCCACATACTCATTCCAGAATCCATATTGAAATATTCCTCTCTGATGTAATATTTGAATGAAGTAAATATGTTTGATCTAAAATGGTAGCTAAATACTCGTCTAGTGGTTTTGTTAAATGGTAAGAGGGTTATGATACACAATTCATAAATGGTTGCTAGGAAGTTGAAAGAGTTCCTTTGATAAGGGAATATTCACTAGATTCGAATTAATTCATTCATTGACATGGGAACATTCGAATATGTACCACTTCAAGCGTAACAGAAATATTCTACATTAGCCATTAGTAATTGTAAATGCATATATGATGATCTAGATATTTCTTCACCTTTATGGAAGCAAAATCAATAATGCATTTGAGTATGTGTGCGATGTGAACCGCAAATGTGTGACGTGTTTACCAGAGACATAACAAAAACCTCGGTGGCATGCCAAACTAGATCGTTGTAGTAGTAAGTGTAGGATTTCAAAGCATGACGTTCATTAACACAGATCACTTATCGACATTTACGCACATATATAATGGGTTAAACGGCAATTGTATAAATTCAACAACAGAACCACTGATTGGTTGCTATACCAGCTTAAAAAAAAAACAACTAAATTTCCCTCAAATGGTAAGTTAATCATCATGATATACCTTATTCTGCAAAAAACAAAGTGACTACATTACCCCAACACCATTCTGGACGTGTAGCTCTACCGATTCAAAGAGGGTAGAAAGATAGCAACTATACTACTAGTTCCATGATACGTTGTTTTATCGATCATGATCAAAGTTTAACCTCGGCAAGTTTTAAACTTCGAACGGAATGAACCTGAAAAATTCCAGCAGAATATTGATCCGACAATAACGATTTTTATAATTGTCTGTTTTTATATCCTACTATTTGTACAAAAACCATGTTTTCTCAAACTTGGACGAGAGTGAGTCCCTAGATATCAATTCAGCTAGAATCATGTAAAAAGCTAGCGTCTGGAAAATCTGCTCGCATTAAAAATTGTTCCACTGCTTCTTGATTACAGGAAAGAAATCGTATGACCATAGTTGGAATACTCTTGTGCGAAGGCCTGCTCGATTAGGGTTGACCTAAGATTATTCAACAAAAGCAATTACTCGATCTTTAAATCATTTTAAAATGCGATATCTTGATAATGCTGTTATTTAGAGAGCCGTAACTAAATTCTGCAAGGAACTTCTTACATTGTTTTAACGATTTTTCCAATCCATTATTGTATAGAGAATTGTCTCTCTCTATATATATATCTATATTTTATTATCAATGTGATGAGAAATAGATTTAAAATTTATGAAGATTAAGTTGTTATTGTTGTGGAATGGCACGTTAGTCTTAATTGAGAAAATTTTCAGTGAAGGTTGTTCCTGTCACTACCATCTCGTACATTATTAAGACGTGGTGCATCTATAAGAATATCATCAATAGGATGAAGAGAAAGTATCGCAAGGGACTCTTATATATATTAAATACAAGGTAAATCTCACATATCTAATACACTAAGGTAAAAACTCCAATTAATTGAGTTTATCAATGTGACTGACAAAATCTTGATTCTGTAACATTTAACATCTTAATAGACAATGCGTTTGTACCAGACAGAGAAACGCATGTTCTTCATTGTTGCTCCTATGGAAATATTTTCAGGATTGTTAAAATGGTGCAATAGTTTCACCCTTAAACCTTCAGTGTGTCTCCATTCCAAACGTATATATTGTATTAAACAATTCTGTCTCGCTCTCTCCCCCTCTCTCTTGTGCAGTCTCGCCCGCCCTACTTTCTCTCTCTATTACAAAAAATTATTTTCATGTAACGTGCAGCCAAATATATTATAGGAAAAGCAAAGACACTGCAATAAAGTTCTAAAAAATATTTACTTCTTCGTTAACGATTTAATTTTTTTATTGACTGTCAATATTTGTTGCCGGAAAGCATTAAAGAATGTTATTATTTAGAGCAATCATTGAGACGGTTGCAAAGAAAAACGATGAATATTTGTATTGGTCGTGTAAATTCAGTATTGACAAGTATGGTTTATTGAAATGTGTGATGCAATAGCTGAAGGTTATAGTGAACAAAATAATGAAGTGTTGATGACCTTTGAGCTTTTATTAAAGAAAATACTGAACTGAATGAAACTGTTACAAATAGAAATCAATAACTGACGGAAAACATTAAATCCACTTGCTTTCTTTTATCTTTTCTCGTCAATACAAACATACACACTCACACAAACACATATACATTGCTCATAGTTTGTCTTTCCTATTCCACAATTTCTTGTCGTCGGAGACCGCTCAAAGCGGTCCTTCCTTCAATAAGGAGAAAGGCTGGACAAGGAGTTGGAATTTTCTCCACGTATGAAAACAGTTATACCATAATGGAAGAAATTGCTAGGGACAGACTGTATGTCGCACAATACGAAACGGCAAAAATAAGTGTATGTGTATGTATGCAAACGTTTATTGTGTGTGTTTGTTTGCATGAGCACGAATTTATAAATCGGAAAAAAATTTCAATGCAAATTGTACAGTTTATTACATTTGTTTGAATCGAAAGGTGAGCTGCGTAGCGATCCTGAGTTTCCCTTTTAGCACAGTGAAACTATAAACGGGAAATTAAAGGTAGCGACACATCGAAGACACGGTATGGATCAAACGAATACACACTTGCATAAGTTCGCTCTCTCTCGCTTTCTGTCTTCTTCTGTGTATACACAAAAACACACATGTACATACCAAATATATATATATATATATATATATATATATATATATATATATA
>NC_068988.1:67808986-67811422 GCF_001194135.2 Octopus bimaculoides | reverse complement strand
CACCTTCCATCCTTTCGGAATCGACAAAATAAGTACCAACAGAGTACTGGGAGCAATGTGTCTCTCCAGAAATTGCTCACCTTGCGTCAACATTTGAAACTTATTACTACATGGACATGATTGTAAGCATATAGAGGTGTGTGTGTGTGTGTGTGTGTGTGTGTGTATGTGTGTGTGTGTGTGTGTGTGTGTGTGTGTGTGTGTGTGTTGTAGGTATTCATACTTACATATACTCTGAGTAACCTACAGACAGAGCAAAATATATTTGACTAAATATTCTATTTATTTTTTCCCTAGCTTAGACTATTTGATATTCTCGGTGAAAAAATATTCAAATTCCTTCAGTGATTTCTCTTTATAGATTATTAGTGTAAAGAAATCAATAAAGCGTTTCACATAAAACACATGCAGAGAAATACAGACAAAAACAAGAAATTTAATTGGTTCAATTAATAGAAAATTATTGTAGGAATGTTTCTAAAATTTTGCGGTTCGTTTCGCCTGAAATTATGTGGATAGTGACGTCTTTGGTTACGGGTTTCCATTTGTGATAGTAACATTTACAAAAGGTTATCTAACTGGATGTGAAGCAAAAATATATGCATATGGCGTAGTGGTTAAGGACGTGGTCTACTAACCCTAAGATTCCGAGTTCGATTCCAGGCAGTGACCTGAATAATAATAATAATAATAATAATAATAATAATAATAATAATAATAATAACAACAACAACATCCAAGGTATAGCAGCCGAAACGTTGTGTTAACAAGAATGACGATGAGGTTAAATATCCGTCAAAAATAAATAATGTAAATAATGTGAATGTTAGGATTGCTTCAATATTTCAGGGGTATTCTGCGAACTAGCTCTAAATTTGGAAATTTGCTTTTCAAGGATTCACGCCAGATGTAGGTGGAATATGAATATAAGATATGCAAGTATGAAAATAAATAACAGAGAACTACCATCCGGAGAACTACCATCCAAATATAAGATATGGAGCTAAGAAATATGTTACTGTAAGTTATTTTGTCCAAAATATCATATTTATTAAAAATAAATCTTCCCATTCAAGTATATATTGAAATATAATTATATACTCTCAAATACTATATTATATGACAGACATTCATACGCAACAACCTCATTACTATTATATTTAGGATGAGCCATTCACTACTTTACTGATTTCTTATGATTAGTGTAACAAAACACGACTATATATTTAGTCATTGAAAGCATGTATCGCCCTTCCTTTGCAAACTATTTCTTTTTCTCAGAACACATTATCTAATCCGATTTTTTTTTCTTTTTTATGATGATAGAATTTGCTATGTTTGGCATTTCTAATAGTTCAAATGGCCATGAGTGAGCAAATGTATGTGACCATATTGCGTTCTCAACCTGAAAATACATCTCTTTCTTCTAGGCGTTGACCAGGTCATCAACAGACTAAGGACTATGCCTATGTGACTAATACATTCAGAAATGATGTTTCAGATTTTTTAAAACCGGGACAATGTTGTATTTTCATTAGGATAACTTTGAAGTTTTACAGGTATGCTCTTGGAACCTAATTTGGTGAATATCAGATATTTTAAACACTTTTAAAATCCCTTTTGATGTCTGAATTCAGTTCAATATTATAACTAAAACAACGCTTTGTACATAAGAGAGTAATACAAGCGTATAGCAGGTTAAAGAAAATATACTTAAATAAGATTTCAAATAATATAAATTAATTTGCAGAAATTTATCCTTTAAATTTCAGATAACTTAAATCAAGTGAAAAATCTCTCCCAGCGTTTATAGCAGAAAATATCTTTAGAACATATTGAACAATTAACGCATTCGAAAAAAACTATTTCTATAGAATTCATCGTAATCAATAGATTTTCCAAATAACATATGAATCAAATTCCTTATTTATCATAAAGAAACTTAAAAAAACAAAAAATAAAAATAAGCTAAAGAATATTATTGTTAGAAGCCATATATTCAGAAATTATGTTCGGATTTAGAGATATGACATTTAGAGATGTGAGGGTATCTAAATTATAAACACATACTTCTTGTGAGATGTCAACATTTCATTGCAAAAAGAAACGAAAACAGAAAGGAATATATAAAACATTAAAAGATATAACTTCTCGAGTGTTAGGTTTGCATGAGGTGAAAATACGAGTATTTCTCTCATATATTCATTGTCAGCACTTCGTAATATTTGATATTAACACATATTCATACGGAAAAAATTACATTAAATATGGTAATAAATATAGAAGTAATTGTGACAGAATATCTCTATATGAACGCATAAAACATTCATGTATTTATACAAATGCACATATATACACGTGTATGTATAAATTTATAGAAGTGGAATCATGAATAAATATGAAGTATATATATATACATATATATATATATATATA
>NC_068988.1:67800892-67808808 GCF_001194135.2 Octopus bimaculoides | reverse complement strand
TATATATATCGGTTGATAGATAGATAGATAGATAGATAGATAGATAGATAGATAGATAGATAGATAGATAGGAAAAATAAGCATCGGATATGCTTTGTCCCACGCAAAACACTATATGTTCTGCTCAGAGATATTGCAAGCTCTTCTAAATACATCACAATGTCAGAAACTCTTCTGTGTCATATTTCAGTGTCACAAGTGTTTCGCATCTTAGCCTCTATGCTTTTCCTGAGTGGAGCAGCGAAGAGTGAATTAGTTTTCGCCTGTGGAAGGGTTCAACCGAAGGTCTCTTGTCAACTAGAGTCAATTTGAGCGTGTCTCAGCTGCTATGCCTATCTTTTCAGTTGTCTGAGAACATTTTGCCGGAAACAGCGCACCGTTCTAGCTGGAAAGCTGTTGCAATCAGCCTCTTTATATGATGCAATTGCGTGAAATAACTTCAAAGATGATTTATCGAGTGAGCCCTAGATTTCATTAACTGCTCAGAAATCATGAATCTGCTCAACCAGAGCGTTACATTTTCAATCAGTATGATTGGTTTAGCGGTTCTGGAGAGCAGGTACAATTCTGTTTTCGACTGACGTTACGTCATCACTACTTGCTCTGTGAAGATGTGTCTATCATACAGGTCTGTTTATATCTCCCAATCAGAGAATGAATTCCCAAAGAAAAACAGCTCCCCATCTACTGCGTTCGAATTAGGAGCCTTGTCACTCCTCATACCTATATAGACGTACATGTGTATTTGTCTACATACGTGCTTATTTATGCATATAAAGAAACCCTTCGGTCATGAATGACCATGGGATTGCACTTAGAAAGTAACTTTCTGAGGCACAAGTCCTGGCAAGGTTTTATGAAACACCAGCTGTCGCCCATGCATACCAGTTTCCCTTCTCAACGCCACAGATGCTAACCATGGAAAATGCAAAGTGTCTTTCTCAAGAATACAACACACAACCCAGTCCCAAAATCGAACTCACTACCTCATGATTGTGGGTCCGACGCTCCAACCAGTGAGCCATGTACCACGCGCGCACTCACACACGCACACACACACACACACACACACACACACACACACACACACACACTTGTATATATGTATACATATTGTCGGCTCCAGCTCATATCCGAGCATTGGGTTCGTCAGTTTCCCTCCAGTCTCCACAGCTGATGTTTGTGCCGAATGTGACTTTGGAGTCCAATTCGGTGGTGAAAGATTCGTGGGAAGAATTCGCACGGGATGGTTGGTGCAGGTGGAGGATGTTGAAGACGCTCCTTTCCTCTCCTGCGTTTTCCTTCCTCGTTCTGTTGTCTATTCTACTCGAAGGAGCTGGCACCATTGCCGATAGCAATCCTCCAGGCTGTCCAATCAATGTCAATCTGTTCTCATGAGGATGGCTGGACGTTAGTTTGAGCCAAGGTCCGTTTGAACTGATCTTTAAAACGGTATTTCGGACCTTCTCTGGGTCTTGTTCCGATTGCAAGTTCTCCGTAGAGCATGAACCTCGGAAGACGAGAGGGCGCCATACGCTGGACATCACCTGCCCAGTGGAGACGATGGGGGAAAATGGTAGCTTCGACACTTGGTAGCGAGGCGCGGCGAAGAACCTCGTTATTAGTAAGGTGATCTTCGCATTGTATGTTGAGGATCTGTCGTAGCTTGGTTTGCTGGAAGCATTCAAGGCGCTTGAAGTTACGGCGGTACAACGTCCAAATCTCATACGCGCAGAGTAGAGTTTGCAGGGCAATGGCACTGAAGACCATGATGTTTGTTTGGATAGTCAGTGCGTGATTGAAGAATACACGTTGGCTGAATTTGCCGAAAGAGGAGTGGGCTTCTCCAATCCGGTTCTCCACGTTCTTTCTACACGTGGGGGTCTTTGACAGGATTCTTCCATAGCATGTGAGGTGTTCAATTTCTTGGGATTGGCCGTTGATGCTGATGCGTGTGTGTGTGTTTGAGTGTGTGTGTGCATGGTTGAACGGATGAATGGATTGAATAGCAGAATTGTTGTTTATTTATGTCCAAGGCAGTCTATTTTCCGTGTGACATGACAGACAGTCCCAAGCAGTTTTTAAAGCAGCAACATTATGTCTCGGTAGGTGCTACCATGATTAAATTTGTTGTTGTATGTTGTGAGTGAGGCTAAAAATTTCACTCGCCCGTTTATTTATTCGATATTTAGTAGATTTCTTTAACTCGCGGATTGCAAAATGTAACGATCGTGATTGTCTTGGTATGGTGCGCACAGTCTTCATTCCATGTTAATATAATCATCATTTCTAAATTTATGGGCAACACACCCATGCTTAATCTTTTTTATGAATACAGAGTATATCTCTCCTAAGTTTCTGTTCCAGTTTGCTAGTTCTACAATTCTGGAATCAAATGGTTGTCCATCACTTCAAAATGCGTATTTTGCAAGAATTTCACTGAAATTCTCTTCAGACTAATTACAGTATCACATCGAATATAGATACTTGTTTCAATGCGGAATTTAGTGTACGAAATATATTGTAATTAGGAAATATATAGAAGACAACGTAATCAATTCCAAACAGCAAGCTACCACGTAATCAGAAATTCACTCAAGTAGGGAGACTACGAGATATATTGTCTAATTTGTTCCTCAGACAGCCCCAGACATATTTCGGTCTTATTACAAATCCTGCGAAGCTGAGGCATTTTTAATGAAAGCAGAAATATGTATACGAATATTGAGTGTTTCGACATACATCTATTTAAAAGGAATAAATTAAATTTAAAATTATAGGAAATAGATAGAAATAAGAGTTTGATAGACATGGTAACAGCTGCTGCCTTATCCGAGGGAACTAACGTTCCCTTGTCGTCTACTATACACTATTCAGTCGTCCTGTGTAATCTAATGTAAACTGCCGTTAAACATAAAACCCATAAATGTAGCTAATTCGTTGTTGTTATCATTCTTTGCTTCCTATGTTTACCTAGATAAAATGCTAGGAAATACAGTTAACTAAGCAGATATTGACACTCCTTTTCATATGTTTATAGGAGATTTAAATTACGTAGTCGCAGCCGTTTCCCTCTGACCGATTATTCATATATGTGTCTTCGTGTAAATAGACACGACAGTGACATCACATTCACTCAATAAAACATTAAAATTGTTGATTTTTATATGAGATAATTTACTCTTCCGCAATAGCCCCTATAGAATTCGTGATGAAATAAATAGCATATAACTATCTCCCTATATCTAAGTTCTTTACACAAGATGGATAGCAAAATGGGGGACCGATTTTATGTGACATGTTTTCATAAAATAGTTCTCTTTTTATGAGAACACTTTTATGGATGATGATGATGATGATGATGATGATGATGATGACAATGATGATGATGATGGTGATAAAATATGAGTGTTATATTATGATTTATTTTATAAGCTTCCGAAATAAATTGTAGAGAATTAATGTCGTCTATGTACGAGATTTTTAATCCCAAACTAAAACAGATCTTATTGTAAACATTAAGATATTTTGACAGTAAATTATGAGGAAGGAAAACAGGAAAATAACAGTAATAGTGAGAATTATGGGGCAATACATGTGTGTACGGATGCGCATGTGTGTGTTCGTTGGTATTCCGCTCTGTTTTCTCACAGATAACACTTCATACAACGTGTTACATCAGGATACGGTGAATACATTCAGTAAAGAAGTGGAAGGAATATATTGGCAAAATCAGAAATATATGCAGGTTAGAAAAAAAAGAATGCAGAACACAGCAGAACCATAGCGCCTTGTGTTACTGTATTCCAGGACAGAAATAACATTTGATAAACAGAAATGCTTATCAGATTTAGCTCTTCCTTATAGCTCCATAAATTATTAACAAGCATTCTAAGAGAATTTCTGGTTTGATGACGCATGAATAACTAGAACACAATATATGATATGCCCTTCTAAACTTTATCTAACATGCGTTGGCCCTTAACATACAGAAATGAACACAGAAGTTGAAGCTAAATAATTACTATTTGACAGTAGATATTTTATTAATATAGCATGACAAATGAAACAATATATGCGAGCAGAAAATGGAAGAGATCATCAATAATATTAATACGCTTAGTTTTGTTTGTTTTTGTACATGCTTCTGGTGTATGTCAAACTTCAAAGAAAGAAGTGAATGGCAAAGCGAGAGAGAGGGACAGAGAGGAAGTAAGAGAGAATGATAGAGAGTGAGAGTGAGAAAAGGGAGAGAGAGAAAGACAGTGAGTGGTGATGGCGTTCGTTTTGTGTTTTTAAATGTTTATCACATCGCAAGAAAAGTAGATACATAGATTGAAAGAAAAGTTGATACATAGATACATACACATTGTGAGATTAAAAGCGGGAGAGAGGAGGGACACGGAGGAAGTGAAAGAGAAAGAAAGAAAGTGAGAGAGACAGTAGATACACAGATCCAAATGCAAGTTGATACATAGATACATAGACACAGCAAATATTGGATGTCACTTCCGCTTTTCATTACCACACGAGGATAAAATTAATTCGCAAGTCGCTGAATGCTCCAAAGACATGCATATAATTAACGTAGTCCCTGGGAGATTCAGCCTCACACAGAATATGACGAGGCTGACCCCTTTGAATTACAGCTACAACTCATATTTGGTAGCTGAGTGAACTGGAGTAAGATAAACCTACAAGTGGTTGGAAGAAAACGAAAACGATCCTATATGGGGGCAGGAAAATCTTTGTAATCGTTAGGATCCCTAACAGCGGTATTTGTGAGTCTCACAGGCCTGGGGTCAAGCCCCCAGATAAACACGGATGCGCAAACTGCTGTTATGAATCTGAACGTGATTCGAGGGCGAATACACGACGGAATAGCAATTATTTCGTCTTTGCTTTCACTGCTTATACTAAATACACGACATTTTTGCCTTACAATAAGGAACATTTCCTTTTCTTTCGCTCTTTTTAAAAAATGGCACTCGGTCAATTATGATGGCGAGATTCCTGTTTATCTGATGAACGGAATAGTCTGTTCGTAAAATTAACGAGCAAATCGCTGAGTACTTCATAGACATGCATGCCATAAGGTAGTTGTCGGGGAGATTTAGCTTCACACAGACTGTGACAAGGCTGGTCCCTTTGAATTACAGCTACATCTCCTTCTAGCCAGCTGAGTGAACTGCGGCAAGGTGAAGTAAAGTACCTTGCTCAAAAACAAAGGGAATCGTACTCTTGACTTTACGATTGTGGGTCGAATACTCTTAACTTTAGAGCCATGCAACTTCACTCTCTTAATCGTAAAGAAAAGGAGTGAAGCGTTAGAAACAGAGAAAGGAAAGCCTCAGTCATTTACAATTAGACTGATATACCACCGAACTTTTCTAGCTTCTTTACTTTTAATAATGAAGTAGAGAGAAAGACATTTAATAATGAATAGAAGGAAAGACTTTCAGGTGAATACGTTTTAAATTCTAGGAGTTCTAGAACGATCGAGTGTTAGATGTCTCTTCTTTCCCCCACCCCCGGTACTTATTCGCTTTCTTTCATAGTTCTTCGTGTCTTTTAGTTGGGGTGGGGAGAAGACCATGGTATATTTTTCGTTTTCAGATACGTTTCACGCTTTCTCTACAGACTATAAACAAGTCCCCTTCCCTTCCTTTTTCTTCATACAAAAACTAATGCAAATTTCAAACGGGGTATAGTTGTAAAAAGAGCCCAGAAAATTGGGTAATACACCCTACAAAATGGGTGGGAGAGAAGAGTTGGCATCAAGTGGCTACACTAAATTCGGCTCTGTAATTTAAAGATTGTCTGCTGCTATAGCCTCGCGCCAACCAAAGCCTCGTGAATAAATTTAGTAGATCGATACAATAAGTGACATTTAAACACTGAGATCGAAGTAATCGACTTATCTCCTCCTCCGAACTTGCTGGCCATGTGCCAAAATTTGAAACCATTATTACTGTTGTTGTTGTTGTTGTTCTTAAGGCGGCGAGCTGGTAGAATTGTTAGCACGTTGACTATATGCTTAGCAGGATTTCGTCCATTCGTTCTGAGTTCAAATGCTGCCGTGATCGAATTCACTTTTCATCCTTTCGGCGGTCGGTGAAATAAGCATCAATTGAACACTAGTGTCGATCTCCTCGACTTACCCACTTCACACGAAATTGATGGCTTTGATCCAAAATTCGAAACTATCGTCATTATTATTGACGGGAAGTGACAGAATAGTTGGTACGTTGCACGAAATGTTCAGCGGCATTTCGTCCGGCTTCACGTCCTGAGGTCAAGTTTCACTGTAGTCGACTTTGCTATTCATTCTTTCGGCAGTCGATGAAGTAAGTATCAACTGAGAACTGGAGTTCATGGAATCGACTACCCCCACGACCAAATGCTAATCATTTTGTCAAGCGTGCGGACGATTCTGCCAGGTCAACGCCTCTTTAATAATGATAATAATAATAATAATAATAATAATAATAATAATAATGATAATAATAATAATAATAATAAAAGCACGTTATAAAAATAAAACTACTGAACAATAATAATAATAATAATAATAATAATAATAATAATAATCCTTTATATAAGAGGCACAAGGCCTCAGATTTATGGGGAGGGTACTAGTCAATTGCATCGACCCCAGTGTTTCACTGGTGTTTATGATGAAATGACGAAAGGTTAAGCCGACCTCGGCGGAATTTGAACTCAGAAGGTAATGACGGACAAAATGCTGCTAAGCATTTTCTCCGGCGTGCTAATCCTTTCTATTACAAGCACAAATTTAGGAAGAGGCGCTAAGTCGATTACATCGACCTCGTTGCTCAATTGGTACTTATTTTATCGACCTCAGTGCTCAGCTAGTACTTATTTTACCGACCCCGAAAGGATGTAAAGCGCAGTAGACCTCGGTGGCATTTGAACTCAGAAAGTTAAACCGGATGAAATTATGGTAAGCAGTTTGCCCAGTGTGCTAACGATTCCACCAGTCTATATGTTCACAGTTTCACATACAGTTCACTTGTAATATTGTGGGTTGGTTTATGTCGGTACTTGTCTAGAACTTAATTGTATCTTTCCATAAAGCAAGAGAGGGTATGTCCACCTCTGCAGATGTCCGATAGTAAGTGTCAAATATGATAGAGCGTAATATTATGAAATGCCTCTCTACCATCTGTGTATATTTTACATTTTAGTGGTGGAATGGTTGAATGGGGAATCAATTATTTATATTGTGGTCTATTACAACAGAATTAGTGGAGTATTTTATAATTCTTTTAGTTTGCAATAAAATATTGATTATTGAGAATTTTCTTATAGCGGAAAATTTAATTCAAATTAATTTGTAAAGTAGAAGAATATCTAATGTATGTTGATAATTAGATACGTCATAGGTCAATTTATTAAGATCATATTTACTGTAGAATGTGGTTAGAATGCACGTTGAAGCAAAAGATACAAAAAAGCTACCGAATTTTTCCTGGTTTGTCACGTAATACAAAAATGTATCTTCCAACGGAAGAACATGCAGATTCATTAGAAAAATACGAGTCCCTATAGTAAATAAAAAAAAGAGGGGTTATTTTTCACCTTGAGTAAAAAAAGAACCACTATTACATTATTTTTGATAAGCAAACACACGCAAAAGTAAATCAATAAAAAAATGTGTGTATATAAATATTTGTTTTTCGCAACTGGCTCTCGAAGCACATAAATGCTATAAATAATAGCATGTAAATATTTTGACAAACATTTTGAAAAGCGTGTTGACAAAATAGTCGGTGGTTTCAATTTTTTCGATAAAAAAGTTCCAAAGCACAATTCTTTCTGAAGTTTCTCTCTAAAGTTTATAAATTCTGATGACGTCATCAGTACATACATACATATATATATATATATATATA
>NC_068988.1:67794977-67799120 GCF_001194135.2 Octopus bimaculoides | reverse complement strand
TATATATATATATATTCTTGTGCATACTTATAGTCGTGTGTGAGAGTAAGTGCGTGTGAAATATGTGCGATATTTGCGTGTCTCTGTGAAGTGCATGCGTGTTATACTATCTTGGAGGACTCTCTACAGCGAGTTATGACATGGTCAACGCTTTAAGGACCCAAGAAGTAATTGACAGACTAAATGAAAATTAGTTTAAAGAAAGGACCAAAACCTCTTTAACTGGAAGGCAGTTCAAGTTATCCAGTTGACTGACGCTGATAATCATTCAAGACAAATTAGACAGATGCTTAACATCTATGCTTTATATGTATGTATATATAAACAGATGCTAGCTGTCAAATCAACATACACCACGTCCCCGTCACACAGCACAATCCCTTCTATATCTTTGCCATTTGGAATCTGATTCTGAAGGAATGTTTTTGTGAACTAGCATATGTCTTTTAAGTCCAGATATTATATTACACACACATACGCGCACACACAGACACACACACACGCACACACATACATGCATATGTATATATATGGGAGAATTTACGAAAAAAACAACAACAGACGAGGACAGGTGGTGTAAACAACAAAATGATGTATTAGTTTAACGCTCGAGAATAGAGAAAGACTTTAACGTTTCGAGCTACGCTCTTCAACAGATAGGAACACAGAAAGAAATAAGGAGAGAAACAAGGAGAAAAAAAATTAAATGTAGTGGTCAGCGATCTATCATATGTAAGTAAGCATGTATGTTTGTATGTACGTATTTATGTATGTATGTATGCATACAGAGATGTAGGTAGACAAATTGATAGATGTAGGTGCAGATATGAGTTGTTGTAAATTCTGCTTTGCAAACATTTTACAATATTACGAAGCGTTTTGCTGTTTTGTTATAATGATGTTTAAAGGCTGTAGGAAGTAAGCTTTCAATACGTATATCCATAAAATGACAGCTTTTTATACATTCTTAGATCACCTGATGTGTTTCGTTTTCTACTGCTAAACGATATTTCAGAGACTCTCGTAGAGTGAAAGATATTTCACTTTGTGTGCAGATGAGTTTATTCAAAAAACAGCATTGATTACATGGCTTCGTCTTATTTTATTGGGTTGGACAAAGCCTCCGTTTGATTTTTTTTTTTTAAACTGGAAATAAGATACGACATGAAAACAATTAAGTTTAGTGATTTGGATCAATAAGGAAAAGAAAGGTGCAATCAAGACAGAATTGGAAGCTGGGGTATTAAAGTTAAGGCTAGCAAATACAGGGGAGGTGACATACATATATACCCATGTAGATACGCACTAACACTAAAATTCCCCAGCCGTACACTAACATCTGTTAATTTGACAGAAGTACGTGTTTAGACCAGAAACGTTCTTCCATCAGCATATTACAAAACTATTTTGTTTTGTTTTTTGTTTGTTTGTTTTATTTTCCGTTCAGTAAACATGAAAATATTTACATAGGATTTATTCGATGACATTTTCAGACGAATCAAAATTCTATTCTCTATTTTGTAAGACACCAGTTGATGTGTCTCATTATGTGGGACGTTATTCACGTTCACACACATATACGCGCATAGATAGATAGATAGATAGATAGATAGATAGATAGATAGATAGATAGATAGATAGATAGATAGATAGATAGATAGATAGATAGACGGAATCGAAATTTGGCTAAAACATAATAAAATTAATCTTGTAATACTTTTAGATAAATATTGGGTGTTGTTCGACATCTAAATATGTTAAATGCTTTTACATTTAATCCCAGTCGGTTTTCACAATGAGAGCTAATAAAAAATTTTTAAAAATATAAAATTAGGATGTTAAACATTATAGTGATCAAAAATGTATATGGAATTCTGTATGTTCGAATGCAATATGTATATATGTAAATACTTTACAGATCAATAGTTTTGAATTAAAAAAATAAGAAAGGAATAAATCTGTTATAGAATCTTTAAAGACTGAATGCAAATTATGAGTTATTGATTTAATATAGAAATAACAGGACGTGAATATTAAGGAAATAGTGTGTTTGTTCTAGAAATTTAATTTCTCAAAAGTTATTTGTCCTGCCAACATATTATAAAGGAGACCGTTTATTTAACTTTTTTATTTTTTATTTTCATTATCATCTATTTTTGTTTGAAAACTACTTCATATAACTTGTTTTCTTCTTTTAAGATATTGGGTCAGTGCGGATTTCTAAGCATCGAATTATCATTTACAATTTTCCGATAAAATATTTTCACACGTCTATAAAATTGTAATGCCGGCTATATATATATATGTACATATATTTGCTTTTCTGTGTACACTGAGTATAAATACACTGCACAAAGGAAAAAAGGACAGAAAGAAAAACGCTTAACGAATAATGCATTAGAATATTCGTTTAATGGAAAAAGTATTTATCTTAAAGTTTTTGGCGCTATACATTCAGAAGAGAAAATGGGTATAAGCATTGAAGTAGGCAGAAAATAAATAGTCATTTAAAGGAATCAATAGGTGGGTGGTAAGAAATCGTATATATAACGTGATGTGAGCAGTTGCAATTTATAGGGGGAAAAGACATTGCTAAACCTAATGTGATGGCACGCGCAATGAGGAGTGTGTGATAGATGTGTGTGGACACTCTTCAACTGGGAAGCTGTAGCTACACGTATTTACTAAAAGGAGAAACATGGCTATCATACATGAAGACACCAAAAACTGACGGGTAAAGTAGGTGTCAAGCGTGCGTTTGTAAGTAGCTTCCTTTCCAAGTATATGGTCCTCGGTTCAGTCCCGCGGCAGGGCATCATCGACAAGTCTAGTATGGCACCGGGCTAGCAAAACCAGGCTGGTAAGAGGATTTCGTAGACAGAAACTCAAAGAAAGCCGCTGTATATCTGTGCGTGTGTGTATGTGTGAGTATGTGTGTATGTGTGTGTGTTTGTGTTTGTGTGTCTCTTTGTGTGTGCGTTTCTCCCCCACCAACGCTTGGCAACCGGTTCTAGTTTGTCAATCGTTGGTAGGGGAGAAACACACACAAAAGTATTTATTCTATTTCCTCTCTGTAACTTAGCGATTCGGGGATGGGAAAGAAATGGTATAATTACGACACTCAAAACACTGAGAAGTGAATTGAAAACTGAAAGGAAGATGAAAATAGTGTTTAAAAATTTGCCACAAATCTGGTAAAGGGTGTTGATATTTTGCTTCATTTCCCTGATTGCGGTTAACAGTACATTACCTTCAATTACCCTTCTTACTTCACACACACTGTTCGCTCAAAAGCGTGCTCTGACATTTATTGCTGTACATGCCATTATTCTATTTGTGTATTTGCTCTAAATGTTTGCTTTTGTTTATTATACGTGGCTTTCATTGAAATAAAAAGCTTCAATTTGGTTGTGTCAAGCATCACTAGTTAAATAACTACATGCTATAAAACGCTTCAGGTAAGATGTAAGATCCCTAAGGCCTACTGCAATTGCGATATCATTTCATAGGCTTTTATTTATTACTAACTTCTAAATCCGTGTTCAAAAAACTTTATTCATTACCTAGGTTGCTTAATACCATATAATAAACTGCTAACGAAATTGATAATTATGCATTTTACGTTTATCAACTTGATACGACTTCTAACTGCAGGCTAACTCAAATTCACCTTCCAAAGGAGTGCGCCATTATACTAAATTACACAGTCCAAAGGACGGGTGCGTTTGCTAGTATATATGTATGTTTGTGTGTGTATTTGTTTTTGCGTGTGCGTGTGTGTGTGAAAATTTCTGAGTTGTAACATTGGAGCAGTAATATACTTGATCATGGTTGATCAGGAAATTAACATTGGTTTCACGTCTATTATTGCACTTAGCAATATAAACGACGTACTAGATCTGTTGAGTGGACGCACATAACCGCTTTCCAAATAATGATAAAAATATACTCTTGGTCAGCTTGGTAGTGAAAAATCCTTTCAAAAAAATTTTTGGGGAAAGCAAAACCTGATCCGGGAATGAAACAGTACTTGCATGATAGAATATTTATGTTGAAAATATGGGCTTCCCCGCTTTGTTTTCCGTGATAATTTTATTTAGATTACAATGTTTTGTATGCATTTATCGGCGGGAAGACATGATT
>NC_068988.1:67793508-67794307 GCF_001194135.2 Octopus bimaculoides | reverse complement strand
TATATATACATAGATACAAATGTATAAAATATTACATGTTTATATGTACATACATATATGATACACTACAGAGACACACACACTTAAACACGGTCTCTCTCTTCCTCTCCTCTTTCCACTTGTCAGGTGAAGTATATGTTCTACGTTTCAGACTTTGTAAACCAATTTTCAAAACCAACCTCAGTCTTCCACATTTTCTTATCCCTTGAATGCATTTCATGTTCATATAACTTTAAATATTCTGGATAATATATACTTCCTTAATCTATATCTGGATTAAGTTAACTCCTATCAATAGTAAAATACTAATTACTTTTCTATATTACCTACCAACTGTCGCTTGAAATACAATATCTGAACGCCTTTGATCCAAAGTTTCGCTTCCGTTAATTTTAATTCTAGAAAATGTTGTAATGTACGTTTACTTATAAAAATATTCATTAGCTTTCAATTTATATAAATGTATATATTTATGTATGTATATTATATGTACGTATGTATGTATGTATGATTGTATGTATGTATGCATGTATGCATGTGTGTGTGTATATACATATATCGAGAGAGAGAGAGAATGAGAGAGAGAGAGAATGAGAGAGAGAGAGAATGAGAGAGAGAGAGAGTTAACAGATGAGATTCTGTGAACTGCATCTGCAAAATTATGAAGTACCTTCGCACCCCCACCACCCCCACCCCGACACAGCTACCGAACTTGTAATACCATCTACCACTTAATTTTGTTTCATTAACATATTAGTATCTATATTATGTATATCTAACCCAAGCTGTTTATTTGTTT
>NC_068988.1:67791738-67793275 GCF_001194135.2 Octopus bimaculoides | reverse complement strand
TATATATATATATATATATATATATATATATATATATATATATATATGTGTGTGTGTGTGTGTGTGTGTGTGTGTTTCTGTGAGTCGGAGGTTGAAAAACAAACTAAGAGATAGTACTTATCCATTAAATTGCTAGTAGTGTACCAATTAATCGCAGTCACGTGCTAGTAATTGCATAGCAATCTCACAATTGAGTATTATATATTGGCGGGAGTAAAAGAGTGCTTTACCCATGATTTATACGGAAAATAAGAAAACGGAGAGGATATAAAATCGACAAACATCAGCCAGTAAACATTCAAGTATATCTATTCATTCGAATGTCTAGGATGGATACACACACTTTTATGAGTTATATAGATTAGTGTGTAGAAAATCTAGTAACTGCATAGACAAGGGTGTGAATATATATAAGTATATAGAAACAAATGAGCAACTGGGAAAATGAGCAAAAATATAATGAGCAAAAATTGGTGGGCAGGTATTAGTTCCTTACGGCCGTTTCTGCCAAAGGTCAACAAAATCATCCAGGTTATCTCTATCACTTTAATGTTATGCAGGGATGAACAGACAAAGCTTGGATAATGGATGTGCCCCTAGGCTTCTTCAGAGGATCTAACTAACTTTTATATGTGTTAGCACCCCCAAATACTTAGACCCTCTGAAGAAGTCTAGGAGCACATCCATTATCCAAGCCTTGTCTGTTCATCCCTGCATAACAATGAAGTGATGGTGATAACCAGGAAGATTTTGTTGCCTCTTGGCAGAAACGGCCGTAAGGAACTAGTACCTGCATGCCCATTTATATTTTTGTTCATTTGCTCTGTTGCTCATTTGTTTCTATATACTTATATGTATTCACAGTCTTGTCTATGCAGTTACCAGCTTCTTCCACACACTGATATGTATAACTCATACAAGTGTGTGTATTCATCCAATACATTCGAATAAATTTGATATACTTGAATGTGTACTGACTGATGCCTGTCGATTTTATATCTTCCCTGTTTTCTTATTTGCCGTCTATATATATATATATATATATATATATATATATATATATTATAATAATCATAATAATAATAATATAAAAAAATATATAAATATATGCATATATCCATATATATATATGTACATACCTACATCTATATGTATACATATATGTATATATATGGGTACAGGACATGACAAAAAAAACGTTAAACACAATGAGAAACGAAAACAGAAAACGAACTTTTTTTTCGAACAACGAAAAAAAACAGAGAAACGAGACATGCAACATAAACAATATTCCCTTTCATCAGTTGTCCCTGTACATCTACTCCGCGTTTCGAAGGCAATATATATATATATACATAATTTCCTTTTAGGTTACAAATATGCCCTCAATGAACCCCTCAACCTGAAATCTGAGCTATCAATACTGTTCGTTTCTAGGCTAATACCGAAATTCTTCAGGTGTAGAAAATCCTGTGTAGAGGATTACAGACACACACGCACACACACACACACTCACACACACACACACACACACACA
>NC_068988.1:67790065-67791728 GCF_001194135.2 Octopus bimaculoides | reverse complement strand
TATACCTACTTCTTTCTCTTATCATATCAAAATATTTGGAATTAGTTTGTAAATCATTCATTATTACATTTTATCTGATAAGTTGTTTATTCTTGATATTATTTATTTACAGCAGTCTGGGTTTTTTTGTGAAAACTATATTTTCCGTTTCTCTAAGTATAATAGTTCCATATACATTTTCCATAGAAGAATATGTCCATATTCGCTTTTAATATTTCATCTGGCTAAACGTCCGTATTTATCGTTATTTTCTATAAGATTATGCATACTAGGAAAAATTACTTCAATAACAGATATCGTAATGAGAAACAAAGAAATATCTAACAATTATTCATCAGTTTTTCTATTCTAGGACATTATGCAAATATGTACAGTAATATATTCTACGTCAGAGGAACAAGGACATTTTTTTCATAAGAGGACGTGAGTAAAATCGTGGAAGAATGTATAAACGTAGCGAGCACTCTAAAAGCTATGTGCTAATCTTTAACTGAGTGGAAAATGTAAACTTCCCGACAAAGACTAAATGTATATGCTTATTTACACTTCTCTCTCCCAAACTACTACTGTTTAAAAACTGCCTGTCCTAAAATCTGTAAAGGACGATAAATTGTGTCCTACAACTAAACTTGTACTTCAGTGAAAAATCGATATTTATACGACACAAATAAAGGAAACACTAAGTGTTCGCAAGGCTTGCTAGATCTATCCCAAACATATCCTAGCCATGTAGTATGGTAACGTCTTTGAAAAGAAAGTAAGCGTACAAAATCGTTCTGGATATAAAAAAAGGATGTGATGGGATGAGATGAGATGGGATGGTAATGGCTTAAATATATATGGTCATATATGTCAGCTTCATCAAAGCTGCTTTGCAACGAAACAACTATCAACCAGTCAATCAATAATTTGTGTTAATTATATCTCCATAGAAGCTGATGAGGGATATAAAAAATAGAAACTTAATTTGGACTGATTATGGAATTTTTTTTAATCATGTGGAAATCAAATGAAATACACCGATTGTAAACGCTCAGTCTAGGAAATATATTGACGAATCCGCCAGACCAAATTATTTCTGAATGATGAAAAAAAATGTAGGAAAATAACGTAATTCATTACATTATTACATTATGAGACTATGCACTGAAAAAGAGGAATTGATGCTCGAATTACGAGATACAAAAAGATTATTGGGGTAGGCGAAGTAAATATCCTGGCGACAAACTAATATTCATTTACTATGAAACTAAACTGCTAGAGTGTTCGTGACAAGTCATATTTGGTATATTCCTACTTTACATCAGATCGATCTTTATATTATTTTTATTTAGGTTTATTTTGTCTATTTATATTCTTTATTTTGTAAATGACAATGCGGGAAATCAATTCGTTGTATCTCTGATGGAATAATATAAACTAATAAAAGATGAACAACAAGATAAAGATTATATAGAAGCACATTCTGTTGATAAATGTACATTGATTCCACAACCATAAGTATACACCTGCAAATACATACACAATACATCCAAACCTATATATGTATGTATTTATACATATATATATATATATGGCATATATACATACATATAAACATATACATATATATGTGTGTGTGTGTGTGTGTATATACATGTATATATATATATATATATATATA
>NC_068988.1:67788131-67789698 GCF_001194135.2 Octopus bimaculoides | reverse complement strand
ATATATATATATATATATATATATATATATATATATATATATATAGATAGATAGATAGATAGATACACACGGGTGTGTATGATTTTGTATAGCAGAGTCTGATTTTCACGTTTTATTTAGAATCTTATAATCTTTTCTATTCTAGGCACAAGACACAAGGCTCGGATTTTACAATCCTAAAATAATATAATAGAAGATAATATAATATAATGAAATTATAAAATATTAAATGTCTATTCTGATAGAACTAGTACTTACATGTATTAAACTATTTAATCTTCAGGTTCATGTAGTAGTGGTGACAGTTAAGTTTTACAATTTACAACTGTAGTGAGATGGCTAAACTGTGTACCTTAAATACAATTGTATAAGCTCTGGAATATTAAAATGTTCATACTGTGTATATATATATATATATATATATGGGAAAAAGTCAAGGTAGAAAATGCTAAAATAATTTTATAAAATACATTTCAGTACCCGTTTCGGTCATTGAGACCTTTTCAACTCTATGGAAAACCCACAAGAGTAAACAAGGGAGACAGAGACAAGCAGAAACAAGGAAAAGGCCCCTTGTATTTGAATACTATGCAAATATTCTTTTAAAATGCTTTTCATTTAATTCTTCCAAAATTTAATTGGTTTCCATACATACTGTTGAAAAAACCTCAATGACCGAAACCGGTACTGAAATGTTTTTTGTATAAAATTAATTTAGCATTTTCTACCTTGACATTTTTTTCTATATATATATATCAACACGTGTGTTCCTTTCCAACCTTCTCTCTCTCTCTCTCTCTCTCTATCTCTCTCCCTCTCTCTCTCTCTCTCTCTCTCTCTGTCTATATATATATATATATATATATACATATATATCATTACTATTCTTTCTTAGTTAAAAGGCTTTCGGAGTTCAATCTTCTATGATTTCCGTCGCATTTGTGAGCATACACTGTGGTCGAATAATTTTCGTGACTTAATGATTGTACATCTTGTTATTAGATCATGGGCAAACCAACACGCACAAAATACACTCCTTAGGAGGTAGACTTTTCTAAATGGGGGATAGGTTTTTCTTAAGTGATGGGGGAGGGGAGAGCGGCACCCATAAAGATTATTGTTTTAAAAGGTCTAAAGATAATATAATGGATGTAAGGGCAGGAAATAACTTTTCCTCAGATTGGACATACGAATCCTCACATTTGAGCAATATTATTCATTTTATTTTGGAGGCGTAATGGCCCAGTGGTTAGGGCAACCGACTCGCGGTCATAGGATCGCGGTTTCGATTCCAGGACCGGGCGTTGTGAGTGCTTATTGATCGAAAGCACCTAAAACTCCACGAAGCTCCGGCAGGGGATGGTGGCGAATCCTGCTGTACTCTTTCACCACAACTTTCTCTTACTCTTACTTCCTGTTTCTGTTGTGCCTTTAATTCAAAGGGTCAGCCTTGTCACACTGTGTAACGCTGAATATCCCCGAGAACTACGTTAAAGGTACACGGGTCTGTGGAGTGCTCAGCCACTTGCATGTTAATTTCACGAGCAGGCTGTTCCGTTGATCGGAT
>NC_068988.1:67786805-67787462 GCF_001194135.2 Octopus bimaculoides | reverse complement strand
GAGAGAGAGAGATAGAAAGAGAGAGAGAGAAGGTTGGAAAGTAACACACGTGTTGATATATATATATATCAAGTTGCGTACTGGGGTCCATCTAATCGACTGCCCCCCCTCCTCAAATTGAACGTTATATCTAAAAAGAGTCGTTTGGTCGTCTCTGGCTAAGTACATATGGTATTTATAAGAAGAGGGAAAAATTTGCATGATTAAATGGAAGTTTCTGAAGCACTTTTGAGCATGGCTCAACGAGAGCAGAGGATGCAACGTTTGCTTGGCTGAGAGGGCTGTGATCCTCAAAGAAATTCTTGACCCAGGAGCAATCTTAAAGAGAGGTGGTTAAACGATGTTGTCATGAGGGAAAACTTTTTCTTCGAGACAGAATACCCCCTTGCTGACCTGATTAGTGAAAGGACATTTGTGGGACACAACTGGAACCAGTTACAGGGAGATGGATCTATTTTAACCAGGAGGGTTTTTTCTCCGACGAATTTTGTTTCAGAGGTTTTTTTTTTCTGGTTTTTAAGCCCTGCCTCACTAAGGGTGTATACTTGTATTAATAAAGAGGTCATGTGCCTCACGAAACCAATAGTAACTTTCTTCCCGACCATAACTACCGACAACATTTTATATATATATATATATATATATATATATATATAT
>NC_068988.1:67784973-67786234 GCF_001194135.2 Octopus bimaculoides | reverse complement strand
GAAGGAGAAGGAGGAGGAGGAGGAGAGAAAGAAGAAGAAGAAGAAGAAGAAGAAGAAGAAGAAGAAGAAGAAGAAGAAGAAGAAGGGGAAGAAGAAGAAGAAGAAGAAGAAGAAGAAGAAGAAGAAGAAGAAGAAACTCTGTAATGAAGAGTATATTCCCATATTCCCATGAGATGCGTGAAGTCATCACTTGTAGACATTCTACCTTTGCAACAGAGTACATATATTACCTTTGAAAGACATGACTGCAAATGTTTTGAAAAGTTTAACGTCTTTCATATGAATATATTAATGATACTGATTTATGTACAGCGTTAATGTCGTTATCTTGCATTGAATATATATCAGTTACTACTGATATTTTGAATATTCAAAATACATCTTCAAAACACAATCTCTGCTCTTGGGTTTAGGTTTCTCCATCAAACAATTTCAGTTGATCAGAAGCTTTGAACATTCATTATTTTTTGTAGGAGGCTTCTGAGGTATTATTATGATATGTAGATTTTCATTTTCCACTCAGTCCATCTTCGCTTGTATTCACATGACAAACCAATTTCATTGAAAATGCGTAAACATAGAGTTCGTGTAGAGAATATACACACAGATATTATGGATATTATTCCTTATGTCTATGAAGCGACCTTTCTTTGTATCGCAAATGATATACATCTTCGCTGGGTGAACCGATCCTTGATTTAATGCATCACTGATTCTGAGAAGCGTGAACAAGCTGCATATTGGTGTAAAACAAGTGTATTAGGGAACAGCTCTTCTTGTATTTCAGCATCCTTGATAAAATTTACACACGTGAATGATATACATCAGTCAATGATACATACAAGCACAGACAGAACAATTCTTCAAAGTTGCACACAAAGTGGCTGAATACAAAGCCACGTAATTAACAAGAGAAATACTGAAGCATACATCCATATCTATATCATTTACTCTTCTATATTCAACTATTTAAAGTAATGAATATTCCCGCGTCTATCACCTACTTGTATAATTCAACCCTTATAAGTTATGCCACCTCATCGATCTTTCTGAAGCTTACCCTACCCCACCAGAGTTAGTGTCTTATTGTGTAAGAATAAATCACAGTTTAGTGATGGATGTAGCGTTATGATGGAACACTTAATATCACCATATATGTTATGATGTTTCTTTCTGTATGAATGAATGTATACATTTGTATACGCATGTATGCATGTGTTTATATATATATATATATATATGTGTGTGTGTGTGTGTGTGT
>NC_068988.1:67784409-67784963 GCF_001194135.2 Octopus bimaculoides | reverse complement strand
TATATATATATATATATGTGTGTGTGTGTGTGTGTGTGTGTGTGTGTGTGTATGTGTGTGTGTGTGTTTTAGGCGTGAGTGATATATATGTGTATTTGAGTATACAGAGCATGTGTTCACTTTCCATCTCTCCGACCTTGTGAAAGAAAAACGCATGAGTCTCTGCTCCTCATCATCAGTGTCATGCCAGATGAAATTTGTTCATAAAGGCTGAAGAATATAAACTGGGTAATTTCTAACAATTCTGCCAATCGACTACTTCTCATACATCACAATGACAGTGCAAACTTCGAACTTCTCAACTCCCGCTTGACTATGTTTGACTCTACACCGTCACTACTGTCTATTACAAAGTCCGTGTCAAGAGTATTGGGCTAGCTGTATCGTAAGATTATCGAAGAAAATGCTGTGTCTTATTTTGTTCTGTTCTTTACTCTTGAGCTCAGATCCCACCATGGTTAACGTTGCCTTTTATCTTTCTGTGTTAAACAAAATTATGTACCTCATAATTATTGAAATCAAGTTAATCCTCTTTTCCAAATTCATTGTCATAT
>NC_068988.1:67777721-67784352 GCF_001194135.2 Octopus bimaculoides | reverse complement strand
ATATATATATATATATATATATATATATATATATATATAATATGTTTACTGTGTATAGAGGTGCGAATAGTGTTAAAATGTATGCACAAAATACAAAAAAACTAATAATTCACAATCATTTAAATCTCATTAAGCAATTTTTGCAATATAAACATTATTATAGCTACAATCGCGACATCTGCCAACTCTTTTTTCAGATCGGACGCTGTCGTTTGTTGAAAATGCAGTTCTAGATAGGCAATTCCAATTTCACAAAAGATGTGGTAGCCATGGTCTGGTCGTCCTTGGATTCACAACTTAATATTATAGCAATAACGAATTAGAGAATATTCATAAAAAAGGCTCTTAGCCTAGGTTTATAAACAAGAATTAGAATTATGTTGAGTTTCCAGGTCATTCGCCCATAGCAAATAATCTGTTCATATGTTATTGGCATTATATTAATCACATTGATCTCTGTGGGATTTCACCTCAAAAGTTAGAAGGAAAAATCTACGGCATTCATTCAAATGTTATTTCACCCTTCACGTAACACTCACACATCATGAAGAACAAATAATTTGTGATAATGTATAATTAAAACAACACAAACGATGCGTCGATCTTAGAAGCAACAACAGGATCATTTAACATAAAACCTACAACAGTTGGTATTTCAACGAGATAAGTATCATTCGCTTTGCCCACATCATTGTATTCATTATTTGTTCTATTTTAATCAATATATATATAGTTCCCGAGGTTGTTTTTTCTCTTGACTTTATTGAGCAGAGTAATTTATTAATGAACGAATGCTTTTTTTCCTCATTATTATGTATACAACTTTAATTTTTTAAACAAAATGATTATAGATAGATATTTATCCTAAAAACATACTTAAGCCAACTGAATAACGTCGTGTCTGTTTCGTTTGGGTTTTGTTTCTCGTTTCCCCCCTCTCTCTATCTCTCTTCGTCTGTAGTCGAACACTTTCTATGTTACTGCTATTTTAAATAGTTTTCCTGATGTTTTAATGTTACTCTAATGCAGTACTGACAGAAGTTTCTTATACTGAATCTCATGTTGATGCCATTTGGCATTTAACGATTGCGTTTGGAATGTTGAGAGATTTCATGGAAAATGTACGAATATTCTTTATCAAAAGAATTATATCTTAATACATCAAATAAAGGTAAATTCTGGTTTGCATGCAAAACGAAAGACTCATTTTCAAACTCAAGTTGTTGAATCTATTCACACCGATTCCATTTTGTTGTTGTTGCACTAAAACTGTCACCATGGATTTGGACGAATTCCAAGAATAACATTTGGTTGAACTACTTCTTGAAATGTTTGATACAAATTCTTAAAATGTATTTGATTGAGAAATGTTAGGAAAAGAGAAATGTCGGTTGATTGAAAGAATTGCTGCAGTCTTGGAATTTAGTATTCACACCTCCTGCAGAAGTACAGTTGTCATTGCACCATACATTGTCAGATGAACTCTAAAACACAAGTATATATTTTGGACCAGTTGCAGACAGTTATACTGCCAACAAATCATTCAAATTTACATATTTACATATTTACATATTTACACGTTTTAACCTTATAGCTTTCACACACTGTTTTTTGCTTTTAGCCCTATAAAACATTTTTTTGCGTGCATGTGTATGGGTGCGGGGTTGTCGTGTGCGTGTGAGTGTGGGTGTGTATGCGCGTATATATATGCATATGGACATATATCTATAGTTTTTTGGTTAGTATGTGTGTGAGCATGTGTGTGTTTAAAACGAGGGTGGTTTAGTATATAAATATAGGCGAATGTACGGATTGGTGCGCTTACGCGAACCTATAGACTTCTCTACTCCCTTACTTTTACCCCCTCCCCTTACTTAACGGTCTATTAGCTCTTTTGTCTTAATGACGGTCAGCCACACAGTAATTTTCCTTTGTTTAACGGTCATTTTTCACAGGAATTTTCAATGGCCGGATAACTGAAGAGATGTTGGCGTGGGCTCCCACCCCGGCATCCGAAACTCGGAGTTTTATCATGGCTACCGAATAACTGTCACATATTTTATATATATATATATATATATATATATATATATTTTTCGCACACACACTCCTTTTTCCCTATTTGATTTGCAAGATACTTGATCTTGATGTGCATCCATGTATTGGAACAAATTTTGTTGTATTTTGGATGTGTCATTACACCACTAATAATAAACACACGTACAGCTTTAATATCACTCTTTCATTGTTAGTCAATCGGTTAAATATCTAACCAACTAATCGATCATTTCTTTAATGTCCAGGTCATACAACTAATCGTTTGTGAAATTTCTTTCGTCGCTATTCAGTCGTGAGCGCCCTCTCTTCCAAAGATTAAAATCAGACTCGTATAGATCCATGTACCTTTATAGTGAAGATATAGCGACAGCTATCGACTACGCATACTTCCAATTCCCTTTTATTACAAGGTAATCGGAAAGCTCCTTAGAATTTGGAAATGCACTTCTACGTCCGTTAGTACACTTTTTTATCATCTCCGAACGCATGAAAGACAAAATTGACAGTTGGGAGATTTGAAATCAGAGCATAAAGATCCGGAACACATACCACATTATTTCGACTCAGCCCAGAGACTCAATAACGACGACGACGAGGACGACGACGACGATGACGACTTCGTTGACGATGATGATGATGATGATGATGATGATGATGATGATGATGATGATGCCTTGTATAACCTCAAAGTTAACAAATGCACGGCCCATAGAACCAATCACATCAGTGACGGTCATTTATCTAGTTACAAGTCGACTCATTTGAAAACAGGATGCCAGCAATAGATCTGACTCTAATACATCACCGGTAATTCAGTTTCATATATTGGGGTGCGATTATATAATAGCACCACTTCCACCATTGATATCATCATCAACAAGAGCAAAGATGATAACGATATCTAACACCATACATTATCCGTTTCACTGCATGTGATACAAAATTATGGAAGCTGGTAAACTTTGCCTATAATCTATATATTATTTACATATAGATCATAGGATGCCCGCGATAGAACTGACTGTAGCACATCACCGGTAATTCGCTTTCAAATACTGGGGGCCATTATATAATAGCACCATTGCCACCATTGATATTATCACCAGCAAGAGCAGGGATGATAACGATGTATAACACCATACATTATCCGTTTCACTGCATGTGATACAAAATTATTGAAGCTGATAAATTTTAACTATATATTATTTACATAGAGATTATAGATTCTATATCTGTACATGGTCTGCAAATTTTAACTATATATTATTTACATAGAGATTATAGATTCTATATCTGTACATGGTCTGCAAGTTTTTTAACGAGAAATTGTGTGTTCAAACAGATTTTCATGTATCTTTTGTGAGTCTTTATGCCAATAATAAACATTTGTACCGGTTCTATTTCACTTTTTTCGTTATTAGTCAACTGATTAACCGTTTAATCAAATGCCCAATAGATTGTTTGATTATCCGTTCCATCAGTTACTCAATCACCTACATTCGTATGTATAATATAAACACACACACGTATTGATGAGTTCGTGAATGGTGATGAAAGGACTCTGACGAATCTACCTGACTGATGGATCGAACGATCAATCAAGCAATCGATTGGTTAAGTGATTGAATAATTTTATTAACTAATTAAAGTAAAAGAATTGAAAGAGAACTATATGTGCGTTTATTATTAGTATTCTTACATCCACTCGCTGTCGATAAAATAGGTACCAGTAATCGACCTATTCACTTCTCAAAACTGCAGGCCTTGTACCAAAATAAGAAAGGATTATTGGCATCGTGACGCTCCTTATAATATCATCTTTGAGAAAGTGGTGCCCCAGTATGACTGCAGTCAAATGACTGAAGCAAGCACAAAGATAATAAGATCCAAAGCTTACTATCAAGTTGGAACATGTTAACACCGAACTTGAATAAACAATGGTTTTGTCAAAGTATCATTTCGACATGTATTTTAACATATGCTTTATGATAGAATTTTGTCGCTGCACTTGTACTTAACTGGGAATGACTTTACAGTCAGCTCCAGTTTAGATGTGTATATCCGTAAATCGTGCAGCGTGTCAAAATGAGCCACTGTACGGTCGGTTAACCTGCTAGAAATATCTACAAATACCCTATAAATCACAAATTGGAGTCTGTATGCCTACTGTACACAATATTAACAAAGCGAGAAAAATGGAATGGTCGCGGTTATAGTACATTTTACATCGTAGGTTTCCGCAACCGACTATTGTTCGGAGATTAAAAAAGCAAAGCATTTGTGATTATACTACAGCTTGTTTATTCGTTGCAACGATGCGTTGAAGTGAAAATATTTCATGGAAAACATTCAAATTTACAATAAACATCATCAGCTTTCTGTCTTTGATTCGTGCGCAACAACTAACTGTATGTTCTACTTTCTGCAAGATTCATTACCTCAGCGAAAGATATTTCTTTGATGGAGACCAATGTTGGTGGTGCTCTTATTTGAAGAGGAATCTGGTTGATAAATTTAAAATTGCCTCTTTGTCAATATGAAGCTGAGTGCTTTGTTCAATAAAAATTAAAGAGATGTGTAGCAGCTGGCTTGCAAAAGCTGCTGGCATCATTAAATATTTGTTGCAACTTTACATGACTATATATTTTCAAATTTGTTCTGAATGACCGATACAGGTAATGTAGAAACAATCCTATTCTGAAACTAATTTATTTCTCAGTAGTGTCTCTTTTGATTCGTCCACTTGTTCTATTGCCTTGAAGTAGCGATTCATTGAAGCAAGTAAGGCAATATAGTACGGAGGTAACTTTGAAAAACAAGCATAAAATCTCTCAATTATAAATAAACGTTAAGACTAGGAATACATTGTTTATATACAATGTTGTAATTATTGTGTATAATAACATGAATTGTTTTCATTCTATAAACTGCCTTTCAAATAGAAATTTTCAAGTGCCAGCAAAGGCATTGTTAATTCTAATACAATTTAATCAATTCTAAATAATCATGTACATTTACATAGTAATTCTTCTGTTGCTGGCGTTTTCTGAAATCAGAGTTTGGTATGAAACATACACACACAATGTTGAATTACAGATGAGCAAAATATGTACAACTTTCACTTCCTTAATCAGTTGGAAAATAGACAAAATAATTTTGATGAAAAAGTATATTATACATTTATCATAACATATTTTATTCCAAGTCATATTTGCTGCCGTCTATAGTTTTTGTTTTGAATTTTTTTTTTCTATGGACTATATTTATTTCTTTATTGCCTGCATGGGGCTAAACATAGAGGGGACAAATAAGGACAGACAAAGGAATCAAACTGATTACATCGACCCCAGTGCGTAACTGTTACTTATTTAATCTACCCTGAAAGGATGAAAAGCAAAGTCGACCTCGGCGAAATTTGAACTCATGACGTAACAGCGTACGAAATACCGCTAAGAATTTCGCCCGGCGTGCTAACGAATCTGTTAGCTCTTGTCAGCTACTTGTTGATATACTATTGCATAAATGATCAGCTCGTACGGGGATGCACTGTCGTGTATTATATTTACCTATCGTCGACGGCATACTGTGTATCTAAGTTTAATAAATATCATTTCTTATTTATCTATCGTCATTTTCCTTTTTATCTTGTTTTATGTTCTCCACCAGTTTCGACTCTCGACTGTCACATTTTCAGAGCTGTTATTTTTTGCACTCTATTATTCCAATAGATTCGAGTTTCTCAAACTAGTAACTACCCTGCGAATAAACAGAACACCTGATTTAATTATACCAATAGCTGTCTAGTAATTTAATATGCAATTTTTCCTTGACAAGAAACGTTGGACAAATAAGTGAAGGGAAAGATAGAATTGGCTTGAAAACTTGGTAAATCTAATCTGAATATCAAGCTCCTCACGAAAAACTTTCTTTAATCGCTTCATATCCGCAGAAAACAATCTATCGAACAATGAATAGAAGATTTACGATTTTAGCATCAGCCTTGTCCGAAAATATTCTCAATTACTAACCAATTTGTTGTTTGTTTTCACACCCATCCCGCATGACCGAGCACACACGCACACGCACACACACACACACACACACACACGTATATAGACATACGTATGAATATCTAACAATATATTTATATCAGTAGCTCTCTCTCTCTCTCTCTCTCTCTCTTTCTCTCTGTCTCCCTGTATATATATATATAAACTTTCCGTCTAATAAATCTACTCACAATGCTTTGATCGGCCTGAATCTATAGTAGCAGACACTTGCCCAAGATGCCCCGCAGTGGAACTGAACCCGGGACCATGTGATTGGTAAGCAAGCTACTTAACACAAGTAAATATCTGCAGGATCGTCAGCGTAGTCCGTCGATTTGCAATGCTGGTCATTCCTTTTGCTGGTCATTCCTCTTATTTTTGTATGTAATATAATTTTAATCTTCGGATTTTTTAAATATGCTAGACCACTGATTTTAATTGATTAATATCAATTTCTACCCTCATTAATAAATTTTATATATATATATATATATAATTTATATATATATATATATATAATTTAT
>NC_068988.1:67770720-67777053 GCF_001194135.2 Octopus bimaculoides | reverse complement strand
ATATATATATATATATATATATACGACGGGCTTAGTTCAGTCTCTGTCTAACAAATTGCCTCCTAAGGCTTTGTTCGACTCGAGGCTATAGTAGAAAACACCTGCCCAAGTTGCCCCGCAGTGGGATTGAGCACGGAGTATGCAAGCTTCTGGCAACCAAGCTTCTTACCACGCAGTCACGTATCCGCCTATCGATACATATATTTAGATGTAGATGTGTGTTTATGCGCATGTGGTAATCTGTGTTTATATCTTCTATATGCATACAAAGTGGATTTCTTGAGTCCTGCGTTAATATGAATGTGATGTACCTCTGTCAAGTTGACTTACATAAAGTTTTCTACTGAAATATCATCTTGAATTTTGGAAAAAAGACATTATTTACAATACTCCGTACGTTTATTTTTTTCAATCGGGAACATGATGCACTGTGTGCAAGTTTTTGCGAGTAAAAGAATGTGATTGTTGCCGTGTTAGCATTGATGATGATGGCGACGACGACGACGACGATGAGGATGATGATGATGACGATGATGAGAATGAGAACGAGGAGGGGGCGGTGCGGACGGTGAGGATGATGTTTCCTTTCATTGGCGTATAAAAAAGAATAGGCATAACATTTGTGTATTTATATGTGAGTGTTTGATTTTGTATCCACTAGGTATATGTGCACATACATACAATCTTGAATGGATGCGTATATGTGCGTACATGTATACATATATACATACATACATACATACATACATACATACATACATACCGGTGAAGAAAGGAATATAATAACTACCAAAGATTAAGAGTTAGTGGCTTGCGTAAGAAAAAACAAGTTAAGAACGTGATAAGCACAATGGTGGATTGTTGTATGTAGTTTCATTCTTTGTTTCAAATGCTCAGCTTCTATTGGAGACAATGGATACATAACTACAAAAACATTCATAGATCTCGTTCAAATACTTTCGTATTGCCTGAGTAAGATGGCCATAGTGACAACGCTGATAAAGATATTGATATATTTTCATAACCAAAAGATGATGCATACATTCATTTAAAATACCATAGCGATAGCTTTTACGGAAGAGCCGATAGGAATATAACATAATTTTAATACCTTATATATCTTTAATCGTGAACAGATTGGAGGTATTTGATGAGAGAAATAACTAATTTTTAATGATAATTAAAACATGTAGTCAAAACCATCTTGCATTTGAATTCTTCATGTCCAATATAATCTGTATCCTTCAAGACAGTAGGGTAAGATGTGTAGACATTGAGCTTCTATATCTACCCACTTCAGTAATTACAGAGAATCAAATCCCACTTTGGTTCCAGTGAACGATGGTATTCGACCGAAACTAGTGTTTCACTTGAACTACAGAAATAAAGGCAGAAAAATATATGGGAGTTATCCTTGTATTTCGACTCAGTGTTATATATTCGAGATGCTGGTATCTCACCTCATTTCACATACACACACACATTTAATATATATATATATATATATATATATATATATATATATATGTACTGGTTCATACATACGAACATACACGTATGTACAAACACACATATAGAGAGATAGATAGATAGACAGATGATAGCGAGATAAAAAGACAGAGAGGCACAGACAGGCTAAAAAGACTTAACAAACTGTTACTCAATGTTGCACGTAACTGATCGTCAGACAGGAGGAGGAGGAGACCCCCTTCGGTCATGAATGACCATCGGAATGCACCTAGAAAGTTACCCTCGGAGGCACAAGTCCGGGCAAGGTTGTTTATGGAAGGCCAGCAGTCGCCCATGCATACCGGCCTCCCCTCTCCATGCCACCGATGTTATCCAAGGGAAAGGCAAAATCCGATGCACCTTGGCCCCAGTGATGTCGCAACTCATTTCTACCGCTGAGTTAACTAAAGCAAAGTGAAATAAAGTGTCTTGCTCAAGAACACAACACGCAGCCCGGTTCGGGAATCGAACTCACAATCTCACGATCGTAAGCTCATCGCTCAAACCACTGAGCCGTGCGCTTTATATGTATATACATATATAAATATATCTATAGACACACAGACAAATTTTTGCGTTGTCATCCTACTTTTGTATCTTTTAATTAACCAATGTTCAATCCTCTCTACCTCTCTGTTATTGAGGTTAGGTTTTCAATATTTAAATCAACTATTCTCACCTTTTTACATATGTTCTTACAGCCCTATTCTTTATAAAGTTCTCTATACTCCATAATATTTGCTTTAATGCTAACACATTAATGTTGTTAGTTTACATTTTTTGGTATTTTATCTCATTTTCTTCGATGTAAAACAACATTATCTAATTAATATTATCATGTGATAATAATTCATTATTTGTAGTTTTTAATTTATTTTCATGGCCCTACTTTATTTGATATTAGATTCTAAGTCACGACTTGAGTTGTATGTTGTTAAGTCAGTGTTCACTCCATCCAGCTATGTTATTTTCTTTTTTGTTTTATATCCCTTGTTAAAACCAAATCAGCAATATTTAGGTAGGCTGCTTTGTTCACAAACATTAGAAAAACATGCATAAACTCTTGCGCTCAGAAGCGGGTTTGTATTAGTCGTGATATATGTAGAGAATGTTCGTCACGAAAAAAGATTTCCTGTTAATTTAATCTTCGGAAGGAAATAAAAACGATTTCTTTATGTCGTTTATATTTTCGAATTTCATATTACATATAAGATTTTTCACTTAGTTAAATCTCTTGTTTGTGATTTTCACATATATTATATATGATATTTGTCGTCATCAAGGAAATGCTTGGGCAGTGAATATCATAGATACAACGATTCCATTGGAAAACATTATAGTAAAAATGAAAGCAATCTTCTGTACAGCATAATGGCACAAACAAAAAACTCTGCGGTTTCAACGAGATATAATGGTAAAACTTAGTTTACTTTAATTATATTGCTATCTGAAAATAAGAATAATACTAATTTAGGAAATCTTGAAACTGTAAATGAATTTTCCTGTGATGGTATATAGATAGAAATTATCTTATTGAACACCTGTCTGTACAGGGTGCGTAAGATATTTGAGTACATACCTTTTTTGAGTCAGTGTTGCATTGTTTTGCTAACTCTGTATAATCTTTCTTTTAGAAAATAATAATAACAAACGCTCAGCTTACCCAAGAAATGAAGAGGCATCCTGTCATTGCGGTTATTAAGGCTGAGCATAGCGATTTAGAAGTATCTCGATTTTCAAAAGTTGCCAGATCTTTCGTCTACAAAGTTTGTAAGGAGCTAGAAACTGGAGATGGAAATGTATCACCAGTATCAAAGCATAAAAAAACATTCTAAATGCTCTGAAATCATCTGAACACCTGAAGTTTTTCCAGCAAGTTCAACTGACCATTGATTACAATCCCAGGAATCCATGCGCTCACTTGGAAAAGATTTCCATGTGTCAGAAGGAACAGTCAGAAATGTTCTCCACGAAGACATCAGGCATGAATTTTATATCATGAGAAAATGTCAATTTGTCAGAAAAAGCAAAAGAAGATCACAACATCAGAACTAAAAGGCTTTTAATCAAACTGAAAAATCCAGCAGAAGATTTGGTTTGTTTTTTCTCAAACAAGAAAAACTTCGACCGATATCAACAAGTTAACAGAAGAAATGACAGATAGTTATGTGCAGACACTCCTGCAGGTCCAAGTGTTATGCATACACAATTTTCTGCAACTGTCATGGTTTTAGGTGCTGTCAGCAATGAAGGACATGTAATGCCTCCTTACTTCTTTCCACAAGGCCTTAGAGTTAACTCTACCGCCTACATTGAAGTCCTGGAAATAATTGTTAATCCCTGGATAAACACTGTATTGCAATGGAAGGCCATATGTGTTCCAGTAAAACTCTGCACTATTACACATGGCTCTAACAATATAGGACTGATTGGCTGAAAGTTTTTATGATCACATAACCCCTAAAATATGGCCTCCTAATTCCCCACATCTCAATCCATTGGGCTATTACATGTGGAGCGTTGTTGAGAGAGAGATCAGTGAACATGCCCACAACACCAAAGATTCTTTGAAAGCTGCCATAGTCAGAATAATGTCCAAAATGAACCACTACCACTTGAATCGAGCATGTAGATGATTTAGATCTCATATGGAAGCATTTGTTGAAGCTGAATGCGGCCTTAGTGAATAAAATTATAGAAAAGAAGATTTATTTTTATCCTCATAGCGCTTTTTGATAAATAAAGTTACTATATGTTATTGTATATCTGTTTTATTTTGTTTTTATAGACATAAATCTGTCCTCAAATATCTTACGCACCATGTATATTACCTCAAAGTGATTGCGATTCATTTTAAGAAATACTCGAAGCCATTGACAATCGGACTGAAAAACAATATGGCTGCGAATTTGCCTTCCTGTATTACGAACTATCCCTCACTCATTTATTTCACAATATTCATCACTAGATGTCCAGTATTCCAATTCATTTCAAAATATTAAAGTTCTAACTCATGTCGTATATAAATATGTCATAACTCATGTTTGCTTGTCATTATAGCAGTAAAGTTTTTCAGTTAGTTTCCCTCCTCTCTTTCTCTCTCTCTCTCTCTCTCTCTCTCTCTCTCTCTCTCTGTCTCTCTCTCTCTCTCTCTTTCTCTCTCCCCTCTTTTTCCAAATCAGCTATTGCTGACTGCCAATTTTTCAAGTACTTCTAGTAATAAATCTTTAATATTCACATTTTTCGAGATAACAGCTACACATTCTGAATAAAACTACAAAATAAACCATCTCTCATAGTTACACTATCAAGTAACAACATTATGCAATCACTTATCGTTCTTCTATCAAAACTAGAAACTTTCCTGTTCCTCTCATCTATCACACAATATATTCGACTGTAAAAATGCTCCGTAGTGAATAAAAGCATCTTACCATGGTCCCTCGTTCTCTGAGATGAGCAAGAATAATTTCCCTGAAATTTACATCCTCCTGTCTCAACAAAATATATTGAGACATTGGACTCTGGCTAGATTTTGTCAGATTTTTACTGGTCGAGATTAAATGAGTATGACATATGGTTGAGTGTAGTTTTGGACACTGTACGTAGGAATGTAGTAGAGCTGACATGAGGGCTGGAATGACTTTAATTTCTATGTTTGATTAACCGAGGCTGACACATGCGTCATTTCCCTTATAAAGATACTTGCCTTGATTTCCTTAATAAACGCTTACCAAACCTGTTAATAATACCTACTTGGATACGTCTTATCACCTTCAACATGGAATAACTGAAAACAAAGAGTGTCAATTTCATTCTAACTTGTACGAGTGAGCATGCAAATACTACGAGGATTAAATAACTTAAACTTATCGTTTAATGACTTACTGCCACTATTATATGTAATGCGGCAGCTGATGAAGGAAGTGAACAACCAACAAGTAACTTCTAACCAATTACAGTCTTCAACATATTGACAGACCACCAACGTACCCCATATTAGAGCCATCATTTCTAAAATGGAAAACAGATGTGTTCTTGGAAGCCTTGTAAATAGGGACGAGCAGAATGGACTCGGCTAGGATGTAATACACTCCGTCTCCTTGATCAATATGGACCAATGCCAAAAATTTGGTATTCAAACCATGTGTGTTATGGATTGGTTAATTTAGTAATTTATCTTGGATTACTAAATTAAAGTCTACCAATTAAATGGTACACTTGTAAAAGCAGTAGTAACATCATATATTAGGCAATTTCTTCTCTACACTACTAAATATCCTCTTGGAAATTTTAGATAACATGTTAATTTATATTGATTTTCTCTTTTACAATAGATGAAAAATTGTCTATATTTTTGTTGTTTATTTCTCCTTTAATTGTATTGAATTTCCAATTTAATTTCAACTTCTTATTGTTAAATATATAAACTCTGGTTCCGATCCATATTCTCACCATCACTGCTGTCTACCATGATATGTGAATAAAGGAAAAATAATAGGATGGGTGAGAGAGCGCAATGTAAATGAGATTCGAAATGTACGTTCGTTATTTTTCTTATCACGGTAACAATAAATTAGAAATCCAGAGATGGTTTTATGTAGAGAAATGATTTTGATACATCACATATATTGCAAAACAGAATCGCGCTCACTTCTTTCCCAACGTAATATTAGCCAATTACTACAAAAAAAAATTCTGTAATTGAAATGCCAAATGCCGGACAAATTAAAAACAAGCAACAATATACCATTGTGGGTATTATATTTAATTAAATGCTCTCCATGTATTAAATAATGAATGAGTTTGGTATATATATATATA
>NC_068988.1:67765247-67766994 GCF_001194135.2 Octopus bimaculoides | reverse complement strand
AAAAACGAATTTTGTGAAAACATTTTTTTCTGATTCCTACCTTAAACAGAGATTCCGAATATGCAAAAATATTAACAGAATCCAATTTAATCTTTATTACATTTCACTTGTGATTTTTAGACTTTTTAAGGGAGAGTGAGGATGGGAAAGTACTGACGTTTCGAAGAGAGAGAAAAATACAAACAATACACTTATTTCAGGCTCATCTTTACAGAGCCATTTTTTATTCCCTGCTTATTCTAGGTCATACGAGGGTGATTGCATATTCAGAATCTCCCATATGTAAATTGTAGGAATACGAAAATTTATTTACTGAAAAATTGCCGGGGGTGGGGAGAAATTTATTGCATGCCCAACCCCGGAAATCACCGCACACCACTGATATGTATATACATAAATGTAAAAACTTACTGTTGACAAAGGCTGTGTGACGTTCAATTATAAATAATTAAAAATACGCATTAAGTACAGGACATCACCAGCGAGCGAAAAGTACGTAAACACAGAAAAGTTAAGTACAGGACAAAATACCACAGGGTGTCTCATTCTTCCTCAGATTTCCACTGTTTATTATTGCCTGTTTCGAGCTTTCAATGACAAGGCAGGAAAACTTCATGAGACAGCAGTAAGCAGAAATTTTTAAAATATAAAATTTATAGAGTTAGGGATTCAAATTAACAAACGACAGCAGTGTAGGCGTACAGAGTAAACGATCGACGAAAACTGACATTATGGCAGAAACAACAACTGGCAGAAACTTTGAAAGGATATAGAATAAATTGAAGGGGAAAGGTATTAGAAGAGTAAAAAGTGTAGGGGAGAAAAAATAGAAGAGTAAAAAACATCGTGAGGCGAGAGAAATCACGTCCAGCTAGCTGAACGTTCCATCCAAAACAAAAAAAAACAGAGAATGGGAAGAATGGTTTGTACTCACGTGTGATCAACTGGCAGAGGGGAAGGGGGAGAAGAGAGAGGACAAGGGAAGAAATGAAGGGAGTGAGAAAAAGGGAGAAGCAAAAAAGATAGACATGAGACTGAAAGACCGGAAGAGAAAAAATTGTAGGGCAAGAAACAATAGTAACAAATAAAAAATATCGAGCGGCAAGAGAAATTACGTCCAGCTGGCTAGACGTTCCATCCAAAAAAAGGCACAGAGACGGGCACGTTTCTTTCCCTTGTCTCTCTCGTCCCCCTTCCCCTCTGCCTGTTTATCCCACGTGACTACAAGCCATTTTCCCCCGTCTCTCTCTTTTTTTTTTTGAATGGGACGTCAAGCCATCTGGGCGTAATTTCTCTCGCATCTCGATATTTTATCTCTTCTACTATTTTTTCTCCTACTACTTTTCCTTTTCTATCAATTCTGTATCCTTTCAAAATTATGTCAGGCGTTACCCATTACAATTCGTCTTGTCCAAGTGGCCCTTAAAGTCTGTCACCGTCGATTGTGAACTCTGTACGTCCATTCTCGTGTCGTTTGTTCGTTCGAAGCCCTACTCTCCATAAATTTTATATTTTTTAAATTTCTGGATGCTGCTGTCATATGACGTTTTCTTCTTTTGTCGTTGAAGGCTCGAAAGAGGTTAGTAATAAACAGTCGACAACTGAGGAGGAGTAAGACTTCCTGTGGTATTTTGTCTCGTACTTATCTCTGTGTGCTTACGTATTTTTCAGTCTTTGATGGTACCCTGTAGGTAATGTGTAGTTTTCCTTTTTTTTTTAATTGTCCTGTCCTTAACTCCCGTGTGTT
>NC_068988.1:67761910-67765237 GCF_001194135.2 Octopus bimaculoides | reverse complement strand
ATATATATATATATATATACATGCATACATACAGACAGACACACAGACAGACATACAGACATACATACATACACTTAAATGATATACGGAAATATGGTTGTAAAGTAGTCTTCGGAATAAAAACAACACAGACAGAAAGACACATATGTAGATAGGCATACACATACATATGCTGAGATGTAACGTTAAACATAAATTGGAAACATATCAGCGATTCGTGTCCTTTTTCAAATATTTTTTAAGACAGCCAATATAATAAACGAAACAATGTATTTGCATACAATACAAACTGCCACAGAAAATGATGAATTACAAATCGGTCTGGCTTAAAATGAAGTCTACTGCCAAATCTACATGTAGTGTATTTCGTCGTTTGTGTGTTTGTGTGCGTGTGTGTGTGTGTGTGTGTGTGTGTGTGTGTGTGTGTGTGTGTGTGTGTGTGTGTGTGTGTGTGTGTGTGTGTGTGTGTGTGTGTGTTCGCGTGCGTGTACACACGCACGCGATCATATATATGGAAATATCGTTAGAAGAAAATGGCTTTTATTCATATTTGTGTGTATATACATACCCGCAAATATTTGGTTGTGAGTGTAGAGGTGAGAGAGACTAGGAGAGATACAGAAGTATGGAACGGGGAGAAGTAGTGATGGATAACATATTCAAATATCCCATAAAACTCGTCTTATGTCAGTATTAAAGAAAATTATACATTTTTGTTCTTGTTCAAGCATATTTTCCGGTAGTTGTTACGTTAAAACTTGGGAGACATCTTATCACTAAACATACTTTACAAACATTTACGACTCTCGATACTTTCATTTTGCTTTGCATAAATCCTTATTAACATGCGGGTATATGAAGAACACCTTCTAGGGAAGGAAACAAAAATCAACAAATATTTCAGAGCATAGAGATTAGGTATTCAAATTAAGATATAAGTTCGTATAAGCTCGTCGTTTATTCAAGAATGTTATGGCTGAGATATGAAAATTTAGAAAGCGCCGAAAATTTAGATACGGGGAATATAGTTTAAGAGAATATATAATCGTTAAGTACGTTTTAGAGTATTTATTTATTTCACAAGTTATGTTAACTTAACTCAAACAATAACTGCGGTATATAACATATTAAAGTTAACGTTAGGGTGGAATATAATACAATACCCTCTAAACATTGTGCAACTGGTACATACCGTAAACTGGAAGCCAATATTTCTATATATTTGCAAATCTTCTATTCCTCGGCAACTATAGTTAATAGATCAATTGCGTTCATTCAAGATTTGTAATACTGTGGGGGGAACTTCCTCTAATATAAGAAAATAGTTCATTATTTTATCTTTTATCTTAGAGATTTTACATGTTTGTCGTCGTCACCCTTTGCCGAACCGCTAGGTTATGGGAAGATAAACAATTCCCCGCCGGTTGTAAAGTAGTGTTGGGAACAAAAACAACAGAGACAGAAAGACACATATGTAGATAGGCATACACATTCATGCATATACACATAAACACACACACACACACATGCACACGCACACATACACTCACACACACACACATACACACGCACACACACACACGTATATATATATATATATATATATATATGTATGTATGTATATACATATATTATTCTTGCGAAGAATATCGTTGACAATGACTGACTTCAGAGTTTCGGCCAGTAAATCCATCATCGAGCACTCCGAAAGTGGCTACCCTAGCCGAAACATATATATATACACATATACACAGACACATACATACACGTGTGTGTGTGTGTGTGTGTGTGCGTGTGTGTGTGTGCAGAACAAGTAAAGACAATCGCCACATCAATGGCTGTTCCATGTTACTAATAGTTTTACCCCAGGCAAATATTCCCCCAGTTGGTTGTCGGTGCGGCACTGCACCCTTTGTGTACAATATACATTGCTAGCAGGATTGCGAAGCTGACTCATTTTCGAGCTGGTTGGCTCTTCTTCAGTCGCGAGTACCTTGTCGCCAGAGCGATAGCCAAGGCCTGCTCCAGCAAGCAATATATTGCAATCAAAGCGACCATGACACGCACAAAAACACACACACACACTCATGTATAAAATGCCGTGCGCGCGCGCGCATGACTATGTATAAATGAGAATTACTCTTTATACGCTATTAAGGCATTTTACCTAAGTGTATGTGATATCTTCCCAAGAGTTCAGTAAATAAAATTCGGAGATGGTGAAATCTATATTACGAAAATGTAGGCGACTGAACTAACCCTTACTTAAACATAATATTTTTCCGAACCTGATCATTCACTGCTTTCTCTTAGCCACGTGACTTACTCCACTTTTCAGATAAATATAGAATGACAACGAAAGCAATTTACTAAAAACAGTGATTTTCTGTAAGTCAATATCTTTGTACGACCCTTTGGTAGTTCTTTTTCTACTTTTCATTTCATTAGCTTCTACATTTTATGGATACAGTAGGTGAAAGCGAAGAACTCTATACTTAAATTACCACTTTTCAGAAACCACTTTATCCTATTGCCATTCTTTAATCTATAATTCTCAACAAGATAGTTCACCACAAGCTTGGCCTATCATTTCTATCGCAATTTTATTTAAACTTTCGCTATTTCACTGATCTAACGTAATAATTTTCTATAAATGTATTATTTATGCGGACACATCTATTTTCTATCAGGAAGTACATAATTAAAAATTGAAAATCGACTTTTTATTAATATCTATGACTTAAATATCCTTGGCTAATGTTCCTCATTTTCTATCAGACAAATATGTATTATTGGGAATTCCAACTCAACGGTTTGCTTATTTGCCGTTTTATGCTACGATTCTTCATAAGTATAATTGTTTCCTTAAAATGAAGGGAACAAATGGAATGTAAAACTAAGCCATTAGTAGTGTTCTAAAATTGTCCGAGGGCAATCACTTGGAAATAGTAATTGAAATGCACTAGAAGAAAATATTGGAGATTTTGATCGCATATAAAACTGGAGATATAACGGCAGCACTGAATCTGTGTAGGAATTACACCATGATTGTACTTGTTAGAAGTACTATTTATTCATAATGATCAAAACAAAAAAACTATTCAAGACATACGAATAAAGGAAAAACAAATTTGTGAAAAAAAAATGATTTATACGACAACAAAATGTGAATATGCATATGTAAGAAAACATACACAGACATACTCATTGACACACACAAAGGTACATATGCTGTCAATCATCCGGTCAAACACAGACATAAAGATATGTACATAAAGGTACATACATACATTCATATATATACATACATATATATATATATATATA
>NC_068988.1:67759333-67761628 GCF_001194135.2 Octopus bimaculoides | reverse complement strand
AATAATAATAATAATAATAATAATAATAATAATAATAATAATAATAATAATAATAATAATAATAATAATAATAATAATAATAATAATAATAATAATAATAATAATAATAATAGTAATAATACAACCCTGCAGGCCAACTGTAAAATAATTCTCAAAGACAGGAATATCTACAATTTCCTGTGAGTATTTTATATTTCCTTCAAAATAAGTTTAAGAAACTTACATATCTACAGTTTACGAACACACAAACGATCTACTTTTAAAAGTTTAATATCTGCAACTTCTGTGAATACCTATCCTTTCCTATCTCCCTGAGTATTCGAAAATGTAAACATCCTCTTTATTCTAGGAACATTACAGCTTTCTCTTTTCAGGCAAACACAAGATCATCTCTGGTAAATTTTAAAATTTTAATATACAAAATTTTCTGCGACATTTTTACACTCCTTTCCATTCCTTTCCTTTCTCCCTCATGATTCGAAAATGCAAACATCCTTTTTTATTGCAAAAACATTACAGTCGTCTCTGATCGGACATACAAACGAACATCTCTAAAAAATTTAGAAACTTTAATATCTACAATTTTCTGTGAAAATTTTATCTTTCTTTTTTCCCTGACTACCTGTATTTGTAAATATGCCTTTTATTGTAGCAACACATTTAAATGCACACAAAAAAAAAAAACAAGACATTAAGGAGGTAAGCACCTGCCAAAATATGCCTACTCACAATTACAAAAACTGTAAATCACAGCAAAACTTATAAAAAGAAAAGAAAAATTTCAAAGGAACAAGAGTTCAGAAATTCAAAGATTCAACGAGGTGAACAACAGTATATATATAATTATTTTTTCAATCAGTAATTAAAAATACAGGGTGTCCACAAAGTCTGGGTACGTGGAGTAAATAAAATCATAACATAAACAATTAAATATAAGGAATAATAATTTCTTAATGTATGTGTTAATCCCCATGTGGGTACATGGAGTAAATAAAATCATAACATAAAACATTAAATAAAAGAAATTTCTTAAAGTGTGTGTTAATCCCCACGTATCCAGACTTTGTGGACACCCTGTAGAACAAGGTGAATTGTTTCTTTTCAAGGTCAAGATCAGCGCTCCTATTGATCGCCAGTAGTATCAAACACGTTTGACTTCTGCTGACCCCAAGAGTTTGAGGCCGCTTTTGTCCCCTTATCGCATAGGAATGCCCATTGCTGATCTCTTCATGATCTGCCAAATCTATTTACAGATCTATGATATTTAATCTATACACCAAACTGTCTCTCTTTCTCCTACTATTCCCTTAAACACTCAAATATTTATGATCGTCACAGCTACATGACAAAAGCTGAAACTAAACAACATTCAACATCGTATGTATGATTAATGGAGAAAAAGAGGATTGTTTCAACTCACGGAACAGAGATTGAGTGATGAAGCTAGAGCAATAAGAAAAATCATTGTTTCACCATTAGCTCAAGCCACTTCACTCCCTCACTGGTATATATCATGTTATGTTAATATAAATACGCAGATATACTCCTATACTCACATATACATGTTGCCACCTTTACTTTTCTTCTATGCATTTTTCCCTGATGAAGGAGTATTGTTCAAAATATCAAGACTCCTTCTGTTAAACATTTACACTTATATTGCACGTGTTACAAAATTGGATTAATCAAGTGTCATGTGTTGTCTTCTTTGTTATTGAGTTTATTGCTTTCATATATAGATAGATAAATCAATCAATAGATAGATAGAGTGAGAAAGAGAAACAGATAAAGAGGGAGAGAAAGAAAGACAGAGGAAGACAGACAGAAATACTATAACATATATAAGCATATATATAGAGAGAGCGAGAAAGAAATATTTGTTGTGGTGTGCATTAGCATATAAGTAAAATAAGGTAGACAGAGCTGTGATAAAGGCTATTTATTAAAACTTTCATTCCTTATAGGTATTCATAATGAATCGCGGGTTACTAAACTTTTCGTTCTTGCGTGTGTGGGGGTGCGTGTGCGTTTGGGGGTGCGCGTGCGTTTGGGGGTGCGTGTGCGTGTGTGCGTGTGTGTGTCTGTGTCTGTGTGTGCGTGTGTGTGTGTTAGTTTAAAAAGTTATGAGCTGGTTTTGCTTTCCTGACTTTTAGAGAAAGAATGCTCCTGAGTGGTTATTTGAGAGATTCTTTGTCATTGATGATCGTATGTATATGTGTGAATTTTTATGTATGTATATGAATTTATAGACACAGCACATGGGATGTTTAGGGTAGAGAGAATAAAAATTAAAAT
>NC_068988.1:67756352-67758843 GCF_001194135.2 Octopus bimaculoides | reverse complement strand
AATATAGGATAAATTCTTTATAAGAATTTATCAAGTAGTCAGCGTGAAAAAAACCTCAAAATGAAAAAATAACGAAAAATTTTCGTAATGAAAAAAATTCATCATTTCATCATAAATATAAATACTTATATATAAAGGGCATTAACTGTGTATTAATGCCTCACGCTTCGAGGGACTAAATAAGTGAAAAACTACCAAAAGAATAAGCAACATATTTACGGAAAGCGATATATATATATATATATATATATTATACGCGCACACGCACAAATGTTAACACTACTTGTAAAATAATGGAATAGTTTGATTAGCAATTTTCTAAATCGTGAGCGCTACAGGTTATTGTAATATGGGGATAATACAGTCTAATTTATTTTACGAACCTAACGTACTTCTTTAATGTAGAGTACACGCACACACACATACAGGTTTGATATATATGTGCGCCTCAGTGCTTATGCATTATATCATCATATCTCATTTGAAGAAATGTTAAATGGTTATAGACCCTAGGGTGAATTATCAAGGTAAATACCAACTCCAATAAAGAAGATATAATTTATGACATACCTAACAGTAATCCATGTCCCATTATAGCGAAGTCTCATAAAAAAATTCCCAGGTGTTATCTGTTACATTTTCTGCTCCTCCTGAGAATGTATTCCATTACTCTACCTAGATATCAAGTAATAAATTTATACATTAAAACTAGCTACTAACATTATTGCTGTTAGTTGATCAAACTGTAGATATGGCAATGTCTTTGCTCGACATAAACTGTGGCAATAATCCCGCGCTATCAGAACACTGTTGCGAAATATCACTAATAGCTCTCCTTGTTTACATTTTCAAAAAAAGCAATGTTGCGATAAAACGATACTTCTATTTATATTTTAACACTTTGCTTCCCTTAATTTGTTTTAACACTTTATATCCCCTTTGACTGAATTCATGCCTATACATACAAGCGTGTGCGTGTTTTCAGAGGGTGGAGAGAGATGAGAACAAAATAAGTGCAGTATACATATCACCCTGTAGTACCCAAACTAGTGTGAACTTAAACTCCAGAATTTTCATCCAGAACCAGTAACAAGGCAGCGGTAAGTGGCAACAGTGCAATCCTAATCTTGAAACAGCTGTCGAGGTGAAATATACATCACATGATATCCTGTATTTTATATCTACATTACGTGCTCCATGTAAATATACGTCTCAAGCTTATGTGTGTTTACTTTACTAGGTCTCTTTACCCCTCCCCCGCTCTCTCTCTCTCTCTCTGTCTCTCTCTTCATATGTGTATGTATGTGTGTTTGTGTGTGTGTGTGTGTGTGTGTGTGTGTGTGTGTGTGTGTGTGTGTGTGTGTGTGTGTGTGTGTGTGAATTCAAAAATGAAACAAGAACACAAGAGATGAAAATAAAACATCCGGACAAAAACACGATACAAAGACGGAGAGGAAAAAACAAGGACGGGTCATTCGCAGGCTTCTCTCAGACAAATTTCCAGATCATCTTTACAGTTTCGGCCGGTTACACTTGAGACTGTTCAAATCTGGCTGGTCACAAACTTATCTGTGAGAAGGTTGCGAATGACCCGTCGTTGTTTTTTCCTGTCCATCGTTTTTTTTTTGTTTTTCCTGTTCGTCTTTGTATCGTCTATCTGGATGTTTTATTGTCGTCTGTTGTATTCTTGTTTCATTTTTTGGATTTATATATACATATAACGGAGTACGTACACTTTTGCTCACCCTGTATATATATAAATAATGTGCATGTGCGTGTGCACGCGCGCATAGAACTGGATCTCGATACACGTATAAATAACAACATGTAAGTAACAAGTTGAAAAACCCTTGCTAAGTCGAATGCTGTGTACATATGTATGTTTACATAGACATATATACATATATAAACACAAAAGACATATAGACACATATACTTATATTTAAAATTGCTTATAGTGTATATGATTCCAAGAAAATTTATTCAAACTTTGCTATGAACAGGTCAACTTCAGCATTTCTTGCAATTATTTGTGAGTGTCTCTCCAAAGGAAATATGCCAATCGCATATATCTTTATACAAATGTCACCATTGAAGGTCAAATACATGAATATCCAGTTTGCATATGTTTTGGATAGAAAAGGCGATCATCGACAGTGTTTAAGCCGAATTGCTAGCCGATTTGATGTGATGGCCGTGTTAGATACGTCGTTCTACATTCTGATTTCAATTCTAGACTAAACCAAATTTGAATTTTGTTCTTCTAGACAGTGTAGCAAATAAAAAGAGTGGGGAGTATCTCACATATACATATGAATTGATACAATCACATACATATAACTTCTCATTCACTATCAAAATTCTCGCACTTTCTAATCAGGCCGTTCTGTCTACATCACATTTTCTATTTCTCTGTGACTGCCAATGCTTACTCCTATCTCACTATACATGCATACATTTACATATATATATATATATATATATATATATA
>NC_068988.1:67754412-67755826 GCF_001194135.2 Octopus bimaculoides | reverse complement strand
ATCCAAACTCTAAAAGTGTTACACACATAGATACGCACAGCGTAATTTATTATATAAACAATATATGCGTATAAATTACGATTAAACCGGATGAAATATGTCACAGGGAATAACATTTTTATGACCGCCCAGCAGTAACTCTATTCAGCTGAATAGACGTCAGTGATTGGTTGAAATTACAGAAATACGACAACTTTAACATGGAATAACTTGCGATGTACGTTTTTTTCTTAAGAAGAATAAGAGTAAAAGATGTTTTATATGGCACATTCTACCAGTGTCCCAAGTTTCAAACTGTTTCGTTAGTGTTTCGTTAAGAAAATACTGGTGCCCCCGTTTTGAAATAGATCCCAGACATTTTTTTATATATATGCATATATAAAAACACACAAATATATGTACAGAGGGAGAGGGAGGAAAGAGGGAGAGAGTGTGTCAGCGTTACCTATCTTTTGCGTCACGCTAAATGAAATAACTCAATTAAGATTTAGTCGTCATATTTATTGGTGTACCGCAGGCGGCCGCTGTTATGCTGACGTTGATAATCTTAAATGGAGATGGATGCAGAGAAACTGCTAGAGAGATAAAAAATAAATATTAACAAAGTAACTAGAGAGAGTGATTAAAACTTAGTAAAAAGAAAATATATTGGGGGCGGAAAGTGGAATCAATAGAGAGAGAAATAAGAGAGAAATAAAGAATGTCTGCAATAAATAATAGAGAATAAATGGTGATGGTAGAAGCGGTGATGTTCTACCTCCGTATCTCTATAAGGCTACCTCTGTTTCTCAGTAAGGCTGCCTCTGTATCTCGATAAGCCTATCTCTGTGTCTCAATAAGATTACGCCTGTATCTCAATAGATAAAGAGGCGGGAAAGAAAGTCAAGAGAGAGAAAGAAAAGTGTATCACCTATTCTCTCTCCCAGACAGTCTCTCCTTCCCTGTCTGCCACTCTCTCTTCCTTTCTCTCTTTCTCTCTCTCCCCTCTCTCTCTCTCTATCACTCTCCATCTCTCTCTCACTCCCTCTTTTATTGATCACACACACATTGCCTTGCACTGTTTTCGAAGAGATTATTAGTACATAAAATAATGTCATGATAAGTTGAAATTATCTTCGCTACACAAATATATTACTGCTCTACACACACAGACACACGCACGCATTCCCCCCCCCAGCGCACACACACACATTCTCTCTTTCCTCCACATACCTGTGAAGCGATTAAAGAGGAAAATGCTTTGAGATATTTATCATGGATAATATATGATATATAAGGCTATATTTAAATTTTTAAAGCCATTGAAACCGGTAGCAGATATTTTGATAAAAGTTTTAGATACTATCTTATTTTTATGCCTGATAAAATTCTCGAACCATTTACTTTTTGCTTTAAATAGAAATTCTCTCTCTCT
>NC_068988.1:67749136-67751692 GCF_001194135.2 Octopus bimaculoides | reverse complement strand
CAGAATGGTCAACACGCCGGGCGAAATGCTTAGCGGTATTTCGTTCGTCCTTACGTTCTCAGTTCAGATTCCACCGAGGTCGACTTTGCTTTTTCTTCCTTTCGGGATCGATGAAATAAGTACAAGTTGCATACTGGGGTCGATCTCATCGACTAGCCCCCTCCCATCAAAATTTCAGGCCTTGTACCTGTAGCAGAAAGAAATGGGAACTGTTTTATTTCGGTGCAGTTGTGCTTGAGATCACATGATGTTAGAACACCGCAACCGGCTCAGTGCCTTCCATGTTGACAAATAGATGCGTTTCAAGTTCTACAGTTTTCTCTAGTAGCAGATGCCAAGAGAGGCAACTTTGTTGTAACAGAAATGCTTAGTTTCCTTTATAAGAATTCAGAAGATATTATTTACTGGTTGTGCGCCTTTGCCGCCAATCTAGAGCGAATATGTAGGTAGTGTGGATAGGTGAGCGAAGTAGTTACAAAATAAACAAATTTTAGCTCAGTATAAATGCGTGTTTTTTTTATTGCTGGCCATCTGCCAACATTTTAAGACATTTATTTAGGGTAACCACAGTTTCAATCACTACCTATGTATATCTAAGGACACAGATGTTTCGAGTTGAGCAATGTGTTATATATAATTGCTTTCTATCTACTAGTTAAATAGTTTTTCTCACCTGACATTTAGTGCTTCCTAAAGTATGTTATGGGAAATGCTTATGATCGATAAAGGTTGGAAATGCTTTTTGTTTTGTTTTGTCCGTTTTTTTCGCAGACCTCTCAGCTATTTCTTTTAGCATTTTCATTAACTTTACATTTAAACTTCCACACGATAGAACGCATAGACAAATACAAACCGTCATTAACATTAACAGCCTGCTATATACGTGATCTGACAAGGAATATGAAAATTGCCCCTCAATGCATTTGTAACATGTTAGCCGTGCTAATTCATGCAGGAGCATTTCATGTTTGACCAAAAAATATAGTGAAAATTAGTATATTAAAATTAACGTTTTAAAAATTGCGTTATACTCTGAATAATTCCTGCATATTACAGACAATCCTGTGCATAATTGGTTAATTTTTCTTTTCTGCAACCTTATGCATAAATTGTTGCTGTTACATTTTAAAAGTAACAACATTATAGACCGGTCTCAAAATGGAAGGCATATAACAGTCATGAATATCTTATTGCTTAAGTTTACCAAGCTTCAATTAATTGCTTATACACGCACGCGTCTGCATGCACACACACACACACACACACACACACGCATGCACACTAGGATCTTTATAAGAGCCTTTTATTCTTACAAGAAATCGTCTTTGTAGTTTGTTGAAAATCAATTGTCTTTGAATTTGCGATGATGATGTGTAAATAGCTAAATAAACTCTTCTACTCTAGGCACAAGGCCCGAAATTTTGGAGGAGGAGGCCAGTCGATTAGATCGATCCCAGTACACAACTGGTACTTAATTTATCGACATCGAAATGATGAAAATCAAAGTCAACCTCGGTGGAATTTGAACTCAGAACGTAAATACAAACGATATACCGGGAAGCATTTCGCCCGAGGTGCTAACGTTTCTGCCAGATTGCAGCCTTTAAATAGCTAAATAATGCAAATAAAATGATTTTGTTAGGCTTTGCGTCGTGTGAAGATAAGTGCCATCTTTCAAATCTCTTGTGATGTGAAAGTTAATAGCAAAGAATCATTATGATTCATTCAGATTTGTCATATATAAATGCGTCGCCTTTTCGACTGTGTTTTGATTCCTAGTTGTTCGTTTCATCGATTACACTAATACGAAAAGACTTGACATCTAAATCAATCTCCAATATCTCCTGTATGCACATCTCTTTTATGATGAAACTAATATAAAAATATATTCATATAATAAAATCTTTCATAAAGAAACCTGTCTCAAATATTAGTATTACTTGTTTTATAATTTTCTATAATTATAAATATTTAGACACACGTGAATAATATATCAATGTTGGGTGGTTCGTGCCTTGGCTAAGAACATGTGTGACGTAAGCGAAGTATAAATGCAATAAATATGAATTACAATAGGTTGACTGAATCCAGTAAACGGGAAAACACCACAATCTCAGTTTGGTCATAATTTCTGAATGGCATTTCCTCTCATAAACACAGCATATTATTAACACACCAATAATTCCATCGCTAAATATGCCAATCAAATTATATACGTGTTGCTCTTAAGACTACTTTAATTTCTTGCATGATTAATGTTGGTTAAAGGTCTACGAAGAAGCAACATCAGCTGATAATGGTCGAATTACGAAAAGGTGTATTGATTCGAGTCTGTTCAATAAATCTAAAATGATATTCATATGGTCTGTATAATAAGTTAATGTGACACAACGAGCCACTTCAGTGTTGGATAAATAGCAGTTTTCACAGCTAGTTTTGTTGTTGTTGTTGTTGTTGTTGTTGTTGCTGCTGCTGTTGTTGCTGTTGTTGTTGTTTTGTTTTTGTTGCTGTTGTTGTTGTAGTAGTAGTAATAGTAGTAGTAGTAGTAGTAGTAGC
>NC_068988.1:67746710-67749038 GCF_001194135.2 Octopus bimaculoides | reverse complement strand
GTGATGGTGGTGGTGGTGGTGGTGATGGTGGTGGTGGTGGTGGTCGTCGTCGTCGTCGTGTTGGTGGTCCTGTTGTTGTTGCTGTTGTTGTTGTTGGTGGTGGTGGTGGTATTAGTAGTAGTAGTAGTAGTAGTAGTAGTAGTGTAATTATCAATCACCATCAAATCAGTATCTGGAAGAGCAGCAATGCTAATTACTTGAACAGTAGTCATTATATCCATGGTAACAGTAGTAATTATATTGATTTTTAACATAGATACATAGTCTGCTAATTAAAGGGGAGGGAATATAGTCAATTATATCGATCCCAATAGCTGATAGGTATTTTCTTGATCTCGTAAGGATAAAATGCAAAGGTAACTTCGACTCAGTAGGTAAAAGCTTCATGTCTCAACATCGCAAGTCATTTTCACCGACGTGCTACCGAATTTGATTTGTCCTCATAAGTTTCATTAACATTGACTCAATTCAGCATGTATGCGGAACTCTATGAAATTTGTCAACCTGCTAAAATTAGCAAGCAAGTTTCTCTTCAAAAATACTTTTAGGAAAGGAATAAAGAATGCCATTATCCTTAAGTCCTTTGGCACAGAGCTGCCCTTATTCTATGCGACATTACTTCAGTTATGCAGATTTAACGACAAAACATCAACGGGACAAGGAATAAGTTACAAAGCCAATATTAAGTATTTCTTTACTGGATCCAAGATTATCTATTAGGTAAAAAAGAACGTTCAATCAAAGCGACAGCTGTAGAGGACTAGTAAATTATTTTGACGATCTCGGATGAATGAAAAGTAATTCTTCGCCGCATAGATCATAGAGCCGAAATATAAAGATATTTAAACAGAAAAACAAGCATTTTTTATTCTGTCATGATCTGCTATTTCCAGTGCCGAAAATTATAAATATTTCTAAGAGATTGCACATATATTTGAGTGTGATAATATTAATTACATTAGCCTCTAAATTTGATTAGTACAACATCGGGATGTTGAAAGACAAAGATTACTTTGACGGAGTTCAAAGAACTTACACGGATGTAACTAAATGATACAAGAAATATTCTTCCATGTTCCATCGCTATTTTGCAATCAGCTGCCATTATCTTGTCCAATGCTCTACTCATTCTGCTGTCGACTACTTTTTGCAGAGATAATGATATTGATTTTAATGTAAGTGCAACGCCGCATATGCCATTCTACACATTGGAGTTTTACTTCATTTTAACCAACTTCAGGCCGACATTGGCGGGATTCGGAATCAGAAACTAAGCAACGTGGAGACATTTATCCCATGGTGTAAAGATTCAGTTAATTAGACCTCAAGTTTTGAGGTGGTGTACCATCCATTAACATGGACATCATTTTATATTATAAAGTAAATATAAAGTTGATCTCAGCGGGATTTGAAAAGTAGCAATAATTTGAAATACATTTACAATAGAAATTATTTCTGTTTATGTCACAATTTTTATCTCCGTTGCATTTTCTCTGACAGGAGATTGCCGAAAGTTGTCGCCTAACTTGCTAAAAGTTATAGCTACATCTCCGCGAAATTGCATCTCTGACATCATGCAAAAGCACGAGAAATGTATAACAGATTGTAGATCTGGATGCACAGTGCTTGGAGACAAAAATTCGATGCGTACAACTGGAGTCTTTTTGATTTATAGTCCTGTTTGAATAGGGCTGACTTGTAGCTATGTAACCTCGACAACATCTTGCGAGTGAGATTTAGCGCTCATATCATAGAATGTGAAATATAAATACTGAAATATATTCGGTACAGCTACATATAATTCATTTAACACAAAACCGATTTATCAATGGAAATAACTTAACAAAGAGAAACAACAATGAGTTTAATTTAATGAACATAAAAGCAACTATAACGCAATTATAGCAACAAATGTATACAAATGGGTCTACCAGCAAAAACTTGTAACGACATCAATAGCAAAATTAAGAACAATTACAATGTCAGCAAAAACAATACATTAGCATGACAGCAACTAAAAGAAAATATACAATTCTTTTATTCCGTTCAGAAAATTCATTGATGCATTCATTTATCTTGCTCTTCCCAGCTAAATTTCCTGGATATGTCTCCAAAGTAAATTATACTAGCATATTTATGGTTACAATGCAAATATTTACATTATCCTGAGTATTAGAACTCTTATGGGCTGAGACAAGTATTGTGAACAACGTGGTACTTAAGACCACGATAGAAAGATAAGACTTTTTTATATGTATAGTTCTTACGTAAAACATCCACCCACCCGTACGCACACTCATATATATATATATATATATATATATATAT
>NC_068988.1:67742705-67744144 GCF_001194135.2 Octopus bimaculoides | reverse complement strand
GTGTATAGGCTTACTACATCGAAGCTCAGTAGGATTGAATTTGTTTCCGTGGTTTTGGGAAGATGGGATAAAAAGTCGATGTCATCCCGAATGAAACTGGGTATGTATGTACAAAGTGGCTTCAAAAGAATGTCAATGAAATTGCTTAGACGGTGAGTAGGGTATACTGGGCCAGCTATAATTGGTCTAAGTTTTAAATCTTTTGGATGTAGCACTTTTATGTATTCACTTCCTTGTTCCTTTACTCCCTGTTGAATATCTTCTGACTTATGTATTTTGGGTAAGCCGTAAAAGTTACTGGGTTTTGGTTCGAAGTTGGTGATGTAGTCTCATTCATTGTCAGTGAGTGAGTTGTAGTGTTTAGAAACTAAGTGGTTGATATTCTTATATATATTCAAGAGTTATCTTTTTTACTGAGTAAACAACAACTTGTATGTAGCGTTGCATGTATAAATCAAAGGAAGAAAAGAAAAGAAAAATCGCAACAAACGGAAACCGTCAAAACACAACATGCGGATAAAAAGACGATAGCACGGTTACAGCAAACTCAGCAAAAGATACACGGATCATTTGTAGCCAATTATCTCTTTCGTCGGAGTCCGGAATGTCCACGTAGTTTCGCACACTTATCTCCGATAGTACTCTAAACAGGCTGGGGCAGAGACTTATGCATTAAGCCTCTGGGCAAGGCAAACGAATGTACATATACGAAAACAAATAAGTAAACAATAGAAAGGGTTTCTCGACTATCGACGAACGTAATATATGAAATAGAATTATACATATACATTGGACTAACGCCTTTCGGCTATAAAACAAAAGGAAAATAATAATACAATTACAACAAAAGTAAAACAAAACAAACAGGGTCTTTCGACAATCAGACGAGTGTAGTAAGCTAGCACAAGGCAAATGGGAAAATCTTAAGAGACAGGATAACAGAACAGAACAGACGCGATAGACTTTCAAGGGCGGCCGGCCGAAAAAGGACGACAATGCCTGAACTGGACAGCAATCACGTGGCAGAGAAGGAGGGGTTGAAGAGGGCAGAGACCATGGAATAGGAAACAGGAAGGAAATCAGAGGGACCAAAGAATGAGAGGGAGGAGGAGAGTGACAGTAAACGTTACAAGGGGGTAACTGAGGAAGGGAAGTAAAACCGATTGAAGAATAAGAGGGAGGGGGACAGGGAAAGGCAGAGTGAAAGGGAGAAAAAGAGAAACAGAGAGAGAGAGAGAGAGTGAGAGGAGGAGGAAGGGAGGAATAAGCGAGAAAAACGAGGAAAAGAGGGTGAGAGTTGTACATGATTTTCATTGGGTATCTCTTTTTTCAAAATAAACAAGTTGTACGTAGCGCTGCATGAATAAATCAAAGGTAAAACTGAGGGGTTTACATGATACTGATAATAAATTCAGTTTCGGCACAATGTCAGCATTTTT
>NC_068988.1:67739627-67742344 GCF_001194135.2 Octopus bimaculoides | reverse complement strand
CTTGTACAATAATAATAATAATAATAATAATAATAATAATAATAATAATAATAATAATAAAAATAATAATAATAAAAATAATAATAATAATAATAATAATAATAATAATAATAATAATAATAATAATAATTATTATTATTATTATTATTATTATTATTATTATTATTATTATTATTATATGATCATATTAATTTTATAACTTTCACGAAATGCTTAATTGTGTTAAATAATGTATCGATGGGTTATAATTTGTTATATGGGTTGGTGATCATTACTGGTATTTTATTAAATCGACATCAAGTCGATCAGATGAAAGACGTAGTTCAATGTGATAGGATATTAATATAATATGCAGAACATATTTAATATTTTCCTTCTGTATTATGTGATCTAATACTATAAATTTAACAACCATAACAATGGAAAAAAGATCTTCAACAGAGTGAAACATTGTTAAGCAGATTTATATGCATCGAAATATTAGTAAGAACATTTATAACATACGGCAAGTGAAATATTGTGTGGAATTTCCCCAGATTGCTTCCATTTCATCGTATTTACAATAATTGATTCAGACTACTTACACATAACCACTATTCTATAGTGGGCCATCGATCGAATGGTTTCAGTATATTATTTGTAGTGATTTTACCGACCACCAGAGAGACAAAGTGCATCTTCAAACATGACATTATTTGTATTCAGAGTGACAACATACATCACTGTTTAGTCCGTAATTTACGTGTCTGCTTTCCATTGTCATTTAGTATTTAAATATGTTTTATAAGTTTGTCTTAAGTCGAAGGACTAAACGTCTAGCTAGTATTCTAATATTTTTTACTTATATCTATGTCATGCTTGGGCGCAGCCTTGAAAATTAGTCGAACAAATCGAATCTTTACGTATTGCTAAGTGCGGTACATATTCTATCGACCACTTTTTCGCTGGACTGCTATGTTTCAGAAATGTAAGAAACCAATCAGCTCCTCGAAGATAAGCGCCAACCTCTATACTAAAACTGGCCTAAATTTTGAAATCTGCGTTCAGGAACATTATACGCCTAAAATCTTCAATTTAGTTCGTCCCCTTTGTTTAGGTTCTTTGTCAGCAGTGTCACCGCTGCTTCACTCACAGGAGTAGGAATTCTCTCGTTCTCCGGCTAGTTGTGGTGGATATCTGTTAAAAGGCCGGCAAACAAGCCTGGCATAGAAAACTAAGCTCGTAAGACAGACCATCCAAACCAGACGATTTACACAAATGCAGCCCATCATCACACTCCATTTTCTCGCGGCTGTTATCGGCATTTCACAGCGCTCTGCTCCCTTTGCCGTGAGATGATACATGCCGTCGAGGTAGGTACTGAAGTCCATCGCATGTTCTGAACTGCCATTCATCTCAAACAGTTGAGCAAAGTGCTGCTGAAATGCCGTACACATCTGCTCGCGCTCGAGTACCGTGTGCCCAATGTATATGTAGATGCGTGTGTGTGTGCGCGCGCCTGCGCATGAGCGTGCGTGTGCGTGCATTGCTGTGTGCGCGTGCGCGCGTACGCGTGTATCTCGTCCAATGCTGAATTTGTGGCTTTGTTTCCATGTTGCGTCATTTCTACTTGAGTCCACCGCCCCTGTGTCTCAAACTAAGCTTCAAATATTGTATTCCTTTCTATGGCTAATACCTTAGTAAACCTAATTCGTTCGAATCTAATTGCCCTTTCAGAGCAAATTACCATTTGTTATTGACGATTGACCCCGTCAACGGCCGCTTAATTAATGCAGTAACCCGGTCCTTGTAGGTTTGGCCAACCGGGAGTGATGCGTTCAGTTTCCAATAATGAATTTCTGACCGGTGTAACCGACGACTTTAAAATGTGGACAACTTATAATATCCGTATCTACTAGCCGACAGAAAATTCTAGATACGATGTATTTGACACGATGCGGTTTGTCCATGTACATAATGGTGTATTTGGGAAATACAGTCGGTACCCCTGGGTAGATGGAAAAGTTTGTGAGCAAGTGTGCAAGGCTTTTGGACCCCATTCTTCCAACACTTACATGAAGGCAATCCAAATGTGCGCCCAGGATGGTATTTCACACACCCATTAGCAGTAAAGGTCGAGATGTTCCCAGAAAGACATCCATGCATCTAAAGAGATATGTTTGTCCTGCCACTGTCGGAGCATAAATAGCCACCAAACTTAAGGTATATGTTAAACTCTCATTCTTACAGACCCGTAGTAAATATGGCCGCTCAGTTGAGACATACTCTCCACTTTCATCCACGCTCCATGAAATTTGCTAAAATGCAGTCCTTTCTCTCAACTCATCTTCTTTTCCACCTGAAACACAAAATCGTTCACTAAAGCCGCCAGAAAGATAAATTTTACTTATACTTCCCAGCAATAGAAAGGCATTGGAACAATCTTCACATTGGGCTCATCTGATACCTGGATCCATCATATACGTGACAGCAGATGTTCAGCATAACACCACAATTCGAGCAATGCTCCAGCACTGGACGAGATGCATGCGCGCGCACACACACGCACACACACGCACACACATTGCTTTTGTCGACTTTTTTGTTATCACGCGTTCTTCTTAACGCAATAATTTACACGCTATAATTCATAAGTATGTATATGTCAAATTCTAATATTAAAAATGACTCATATATATGTGTATATGTATATATATATATATGTATATGTATATATA
>NC_068988.1:67735235-67739596 GCF_001194135.2 Octopus bimaculoides | reverse complement strand
TATATATATATATATATATATATATATATATGTATGTATGTGTGTGTGTGTGTATGTGTGTGTATGTGTGTGTATTGGTGCAAGTATGTATACACGTATGTATAGACACAGACTCATACATAGCAAGAGTCGTGTGCACATGCACACTTAGAAATTCGTTTGTAAGTACGTATAAAATTGTTATGTTTATAAATATTAATATCCGTATATAATGTAGATGTAGCCAAGCTGGATAGTGAACATATGCCTGAATAAATAGGAAATAGATTCTAAAATAAATTTGCTTATAAATTAAAAAAAGATTATACAAATGTTCGACAGATGCTGTTCACAGCATTCACTCAGATATGAATATAAGTATAATATATCTGAAAATTTTAAAATTATGCTGTTTCTTTTAGAGAAAAAAAATATATTTGTTATTGTTCCGCATTGATGGAATGTAGAAGACTGAAATGGATGCTAAAATTACAGGTACTGGCACTGTATTTAAACTTCAGAAGAGCAGAGGTTGGTCAAGAAAAAACATTTTATGTGCAGTTATGACTATTAGGTAATGACCGAAAGAGTATGATCGTGAATGCAAGTGGCTGAAATGAGAGTCTTTCGGAGGATCTCTGGAATAAGATTATGTGACAGCGTGTGTAGCCTAGAAATCGAGGAGTTTCTACTTCTATAATTAGCTACTACTCCTCCGAAATTAACTATCATAGCTCCGGTACTATGGACGTGTGATTATAATGCTGCAGGATACAGACGCCAGACGGAATCTCTAAGCCGACCCGCACAACAGGGGATCTAGAGATAGAGCAAGGAAATGGTTGAATAATGTCTATAGTCTCTGTTTATTACCCTTAGAAATCCAGCCGGGAATACTAATATTGATTGGTTTCGGTAGCACTCTATGGAGGATGTGTCTAAAGATTGCCCCTATGAGCCACCAACACTCTACTCTGAAAAAGTAGTCGGAGAAGATGGATAGATGGATAGACTATTCCTTCATTCTGGATACCTCACATGAAACGTTTCCATTCTGGATACCTCTCACGAAACGTTTTCAAATCATAATATGTTTGCTTTTATGCATAGATAGGACTACATTAACATATATCTACTACTTTGTTTAGGATGGCGGGCTTTGATGATGTACACCTTGCATATCAAGCAACCACTTAGAGAAACCGTTGCATTTTAGTTTTTCCAATCTTTTTAAAGATTTATAATGCTATATATTTTCCTGTGTGATGGATTACTTGGAATTTCACTACTTTACGAACCCTCTTTGTATATTAAGAGCTTTGTATCACGTCTTAGTTTTACCTTTCTAGAGATAATAAATTACTCTCTAGAATACTCTTTCTACCAATGTCACGTATTATTACGGAAAGTTTGCAAAAACGTTACTAGGCCGAACGAAATGCAAAAACGTTATTAGGCCGGACTCTTATTCTAGCTATTTACGTTTATTGAAATTGATGTACGTCTACTAAGATGGAAATTATATTTCAGAAATGTGTAGACAGATATAAAACATATTCACAGTTAAAATTTTATGCTCACATCTGTTACGACTTTTAAAAATTGGCTCTCTTATGTAATCACTCTGTTGAATTTCGAGTGGAATAAAAACTAGTTCTTCTGTTGATTCCATTTAATCATTTATACATTATATACAGTTATTCTTCAAAAAATTTTATCCATTTTAAAACAGATTATCATACATATTCAGATTTAGCAGCCTCACAGCTCAAACCCAAAATAATTACATTTGTTGCCGTTGTGGGGTACGAGTTACGATGCTTTAGTCAATATTTACCAATTTTATGGCGAACTGAAAGAATCGTTACCCTATCGGATAAAATCTCTCAGTGGCATTTCTCGCAGCTCTTTACGTTCTGAGTTCGGATTCCGCCGAAGCCAGCTTTGCATTTCCTCTTTTTGAAGTCGATAAGATTGTAGTAGTGATCACTGAGATCGATGTTATTTACTCCACCCCCATTTCAAAATAACTGGCCTTCGGTTATAATTAGGAAGAATATTTATCAGGATTTATTTTACTCTGCTCAATGCGATATCATTTCTGTAAATAAACACTAGCTGTCTATTACATTCTACGGTATCTGATCGTACTTTTGTATTTTTAAATTATTTTTATTATCTGTGAGCAGACGGATTTTGTTTGACATAAGTTTCTTTTGTTAATCAATGTTATTGATTCTGTGAAATGTTTTCATTCAATATATTGATTATGTTTTGAATTCTGGTCACAAGTATGTATTCGTCCTAATACAGTTTGCTTACGTTACCAATCCTTTCATTATGTTCAAGTAGTAATTATACTAATATCAAATATGTCTGATTTCAGATACAATGTTTAAATCCTCAGATTGAACTTCCTGTATCTAGTTTCCCACGAAGGTGAAATAAATAAAAGTCGAAAGCTTTCTTAAATCGTATCCATTGCAATACCCTTATTTGCAGATGTCTCCAAAATTTTTGGCGTAGTGTTTTAATTTGTATATGACAAGAACATAATGTGACAAAATCACAAATGTTTCAAAAAGTATAAAACGATTAAACTGCAATGATAGCATTGACGTAATGCGAAATGTAGCAGATGTTGGTTCATTGTCTCGCTTCATTTTATACAAGGGTACATATCTGTACATCTACAAATGCAAATGTATTTTATGTATATGTGTTTGTGTGTGTGATGTACGTTAACGTTTGTGTATGGTGTATGTGTGTGTGTGTAAGTTTTGAGCGCGCGCGTATGCTTGTGGGGGAGGGGGTATGCAGCTAACAGACAAAGTTTTTAAAGTGTCCCATAGATTTCCTTGCGAATACACATGTTAGTTTTTATGGATACAAACAATGTGCTAAAGAATATTCAAAATCGTTCTATACAAGCATTGTTCAGCAATATAACGGAGCTGTGGCGACATCAATGATGAGCAAGTGCAGGAAAAACAGCGTAGCAAAGATGGAAGCTAATGGAGCTAGTTTCAATATTTTTCTCTCATACTCGTTCATCTTTTCACCATTGATATTCTCAATGCTTGATAAACTTATCTGGTGACCATACATTAATAAATAATGTTGACTCTCTGGTAGACTGATCTGCACTTTACATTATCCTAGTGTTTATACGTCTGAGATATGTGCCTTGCTATATAACGACATTTTTACATGATTTACATGATTGCTATATAACATTTTACATAATTGTCACAGTTTTATGCGCCAGTAAAATATGTAAAGTATATGTAATTACGTGGGTTTTTTCGATGATTGTTCCAATTTGTTTGTCAACTGAAGAATCTGCTGCTTGAATTTATGCATATATAGCTTATTATTCTACAGACATTTGTGTCCTTCGCGTATTTCTCGTGCAAAGTCAGCGTAACACGATAAGAGACAGGCTGCTCTTTTAAATTACAAATAGAGTTCAACCGGCCGACCTCCACAGAGTTTCTCCTTACTCAGTTCTCCTCACAACATTGAAGTTGAATGATTAAAGACTTTTGTGTAAAATGCGTCACATGGGATCGGACTAAGGAGCTTCATAACTCTGAAGCGAGTTGCTTCACCATTAAAAGTTGCTAGCAATGAAAACACTTCAATCACAAGCACAGATTATGAATACTGACCTTCTCTTTGAAGCAATATATTTATGAAGGACTACCTGTTCGTTACAGCCACAAGAGCGGAAGAGTTCTGCATTACCATTAGTATCGCAGTTATTGATTGTCCATGTGACTGCTGATTAGATTTTAAATGTTCTTAATTCGTTGTATCAATGTGAAGAGTTCTTCTGCCGAATAGAAATTCATTGATGTTGACATGATATAAATCAACGACTCTCAGATATTCTGAATCAACCAATCAATTCTACCAATTGCTACACTCACCTTAATTTATATAGTCATAAAAATGTAAATGTCTTTCTGTTAATTGCTTTGCCATATTACAAGTCACTAATTCATTTTGGTGTATCTGATGTGCCATAAGAAGAAACATATATTTCCATGTGGTCTTGCTGTTAAAGCCATCAGAAACGACATTCAGAAAACAAGGAGATAATTAAATAGAAGAAAACATTCGGGAATTCAATTGTGATTAATGGATCGTTAGAAAATTTTAGTGAATAATGTACTGACGAAAAAATAAAAATAAAGTAATTTCTGTTAAGTTTATCAGGGCTATAGTTCATAGATTCGCTAAACATGGATATAGATTTAAGATAACCAAAGTGCAATTACGATCACTTAATATGCAGCACATGACTCAGATTGGTAAAAAAGTGTATCATGTATACACACACACACACACACACACACACACACACACACACACACACA
>NC_068988.1:67732491-67733702 GCF_001194135.2 Octopus bimaculoides | reverse complement strand
GTGTGTGTGTGTGTGTGTGTGTGTGTGTGTGCATGGATGGATAGAACTTTGTGAATAAAGTATTAAAATTCAAAGCTAGAGAAATGCGTGTTATGATTTCTCTGTCTTGCTTCAGCTTTCAGTTAGAATAATGAACGTAATTCCTATTTGAAGACGTTGTTGTTGACGCCCACATGTATTTTAGCACACATCTAAAATATCAGATGAATTATTATTAATTACAAAATGATTTCGGAATTTTTGAAAGCACTCTGTCGACCTTTGGAGATTGCTTGTCGCCAATTCTAAAAACAACAACTTGTACAATTAAAGACTACCATTGTTGCAACATGCTATTCTAGGAAAAAAAATCTTATTTAATATTTATTTAATACATAAGCTTCCACCGAGTTTGACTTTGCCTTTCATCCTATCAGTGTCGATAAAATAAGTACCAACTCAGCATTGTTGACGATGTAATCGATTTACCTCCTTCTCCGAAACTGCAAGTTTTGTGCCAAAATTAGAAACTAATATTTAGTTAAAACATACATTAGATAAAGTGTGCTGTAAGTATCAAATTAACTGTACGCTTTACAAGAGAAAATCATGGTCAGAGAGCTAGTAGAGCTGCTTATATCTTAGAAGCTACTTGTTTTTTCACCACCAGTTATGTGATTAAATTTAAATTCTTCTGCTGATCATTATTATATATCAAGTTGTGTTCAAATTAGTAATAAAATTTAACTATTAGAGGAATTAGCTGATTAATCTGTTAGTTTCTATGTAAATGATATACACATGTTCTCTAACTAAAAAGTTGAAGTTACACAACAGAAATGGTTAATAAATATTTGGAACATCTGAAAGTAATTGATATAAATAATTGTAGATTTCATCGAACTCTGACTATTTAAAATCTAACAGAGATACTCGGTATTACAACGCCAGGGATTTTTTATTATTGCTTTACTTGTTTGAGACTGCGGCCACGCTAGAGCACCGCATTTAGTAGCAGAAATCTACCCTATTCTTTGTAAGCGTAGTATTTATTCTATCGATGTGTTTTGGCTAACAACTAAATTACGAGGACGTAAACACAGAAACATCGGTTGTCAAGCGCTGATGAGAGTACAAACACACAAACTCACACACACATATAGGACAGTCTTCTTTCAGTTTCCGCGTACAAATCCACTCACAAGTATATATATATATATATATATATATAT
>NC_068988.1:67727990-67729227 GCF_001194135.2 Octopus bimaculoides | reverse complement strand
ATATATATATACATATATATATATATACAAATAAATCAGTACATTTACATAGATATACATATACAATTTATATATATATCTACACATATACCTCTATGTATATACGAAATATTTGATGAACATTTAACCCCCACCACAATTTAGGCTAAATTTCGTTAATCAATTAATCAAAAATCATCTTTCTCTTTGCTTGAGTGGCGTAGGTAAAAATTTATTTGTCGCAAACCATCCTCAGTCCATATTTCGCCTGTGTATAACATTTCAAGAAAATCAGTTGAAACCTTTAAACGTTATGGCAGAAAATAACATTGATATTAGAATTAGCATTGAAACGTGCTATTGATTGTTAAAAAGTCTATACTGATTAAAAAAAATTCGATTTTTAAAAAAATTCCATGTACGTAGGTGCCTGCCAGTTTCCTCAAGATCGGTTAGATAGTCTCGGGGGAGTTTAAGTAACAAATTCACTATTTCACACACACAGCAGAAACAGACAGAAACTGCCATTTATGTATATAGATAGTACTGCAGGATTCCCTTAATTGGAACAGGTTTGATCAGGTGTTCTCTCAATCAAAGCCAGCCTGGCGTTAAGCATATTGTTATCACATTTTTAACCACATATAGTACCGTACTCTAAAAACCCGTTACCAAACGGTCTTCTTTCAGTTTTATAAAGTTTCAGAGAAAGACATCCTGTCTTTGTGTGTAAATATTGGACAAGAAAAAGCGATGAACACTTTTTCCCCAGTTACAAGACAATATTCTTCCCATATTTTTGTATTGCTCCCACGTATGAGACAATGCAAATATAGATATCTCACTCTCAACGATATAGATATTCTGATATTCGTCAAATTTAATCTGCTGCCACTCAGCCGACAACAAATAACAAATAAATCCCTCGTAATTCACAATTTCTGGAAGGACGTATGGAATACCGTTGATACTTGGAGGTGAAGTGACGGCATGGATTCTCTGTGGTTTGTTGATATTATTAGTTAATGCTGTGGATGATGATGTTGTTGGTAGTCATGTTGTTGGCGGTGATGGGAGTTGTTGTTGTGAGGCAATCATTGTTGTTTTTGTTGTCGTTGTTGTTGTTGTTGTTTTTGTTTCTCTTAGTGCATCTATCTCAAAACCAACGACTGCTATACGCAGAGTAACGAAATCTCATTAGTAAGTAAAGTAGTAGAATGAATAGCAAGAGAGAAGACCAAGAATTACGTGGTTGGAT
>NC_068988.1:67724421-67727011 GCF_001194135.2 Octopus bimaculoides | reverse complement strand
TATATATATATATATATGTATATATATATATATATATATACGTATGTATATATATATGTATGTATGTATGTAAGCATGCATGTATCATTATTCATTTGAAATTGAAAACAAATACGCTACAATGGCGCGATCATGGCTCGTATACACATGATAACATTCGCATTAACTGTTATTGTCTACAGACTTTGATTCGAGAATGTCAGGAAACGTACGACACAATATAGATTCCTGTTTTTGGTTCTCTAACCTTTTATCGTAGAAAGAACAGAAATTACTCTGAAGGGAACAACTAACAAACTCTTCTATTGTACGTCCATTCTCTTAATTACAGGCATGGCTGTTTGCTTTGTGACGAACTAGTTGCAGGTTTGATTCCACTGCGTGGCACATGGACCAAGTGAGCTTTTTCAAAGTCTAAAAGTGATAAAATTGTATTTCAGTGTAAATATAATGAATGGAAATAAACTGAAAGTCTCTGTCCTAGTTTTCTTTTGTGGGTGGAAGATAGCCTTAATCGGTCAACTTGCTTACCACCATCATCAAGCTTTTGAGTACCATTAAATGTGTTCTAAGCATTCTGTCCGGATCTTTAGTGCAAGAATATCTACCTCCTTTCACTTCATCATTCTTGGAGTTTTCTAAAAAGAGCCCATGGCTGTTACCTATCCTCCTCTTACAAATATAATTTGTAGAGTGCCAGTAATAGAATAAAAAAAGGCCTTCTGTTGTTTTTATGAACAGTGATTATGTGACAGAATATTGTCATAAGCTACATTAATCATACTGTGACAAAAGTCGGCGAGCTGGCAGTATCTTTAACGCGCCAGACAAAATGTTTAACAACATATCCGGCTTTGCGTTCGGATGTGAAATTCTGCCGACGTCTGCATTGAGTTTTATTCTTTCAGAGATCTATAAAATAAGTACCATTTGAGCGTTGAGGTTGATATAATTGGCTAAAGGCAAAGGCAAAGTTACCTACAAGAGTCATGCCGACTCATAAGGGCCAATTCATGGCGTATAAATTCATCACCTAAACCGTCGCAGAATTATTCATTTTTGCCAGCTGATTGGACTGGAGCAACGTAAAATGAAGTATTTTGCTCAAGAACACAACGCGTGGCCCGGTCCAGGAATCGAAACCACAATCTTAAGATCATGAGTTCAACACTCTAACTACTAAGCCACGCACCTCGACATGTAATTTGTTAGCCTCACCCTAACAAAATTTCAGCCCTTGTGTCTATAATAGAAAGAGTATTTCAGTGGTACACTTTATACTCGACTTGTTAGAGATGTCCTGGAGTTATCTTTAGATCTTGATTTTGTTATGTATTATCAGGTCGCACACTAGCAAATTCAAAATATGCAGATCTTCTCTCAAATATGGAAGATAGGCTCCCCTTTCGGTAGATCCCTGATCGAAACCTATAACATGTATTGTCGGAGCTCTTTCATCCCCATTCTGAAAAAAATATCTGATGTCCTTCAGCGTTCGGTTTTGTCCCCAACCAACTCTCTTCTTTCTATACATCAAAGAACTCCACTTTGCCACATACAGTAACAGCAACTTTTTCTGATATATTCTCCAACTTTCCTGAACAATTCAGGCCAAACTTAGATCGATTCCATAAGCAAATATTTTGAAATCAAGTAAAATAAAATCAAGCAATATTTATTCCAAGAACAAACACACAACAGTATCACTAAACAAGAGGGACACTGAGCTACAATCTATCGGTCGTTCTAAATGTTGGCCCTTAGCGTCATCGAAAATCTCTCCAAGCAAAAACAGATTCTCAACAAAGCTAGGATCACATGAAAAAGACAGATCTTGCTCTTCAGTCCAAAAAATATTTCAGCTTCAAACAACTGTTAACAATCCTCAAGGCTCAAGTAGGACATACAATCGTATCCTGACTGCTTCGACATCAGGGACCGTACAGCTTTTCCGTACATTGATATCTTGAAGGACCATTCGATTAAATCGCATTCAATCGCTAACGGATGAACTTCAGTTTCTGGCTCACAGGTTTGCAATGTTTTTCACTGTATTTCCTTTTGCTGAATATACTGATATCCTTTTCTTGGAACTGGTTGGCCTCTGAGACACTTCCATCCCATTCGTCTTACCATTTCTCATTCACTCTTAAGTCCAACATAATCTGCTTGGCATTAACCATAACTTGAAGACCATTCTTCCAGACAGTCATATCGTAAATGCCTCTATTTGACTGCTTTCTTAAAGCAAGTACATATGTGACTTTTCAGCCCTGCTTTGAACATACACATCTTTGCAAAGATGTGTCGTAGATGGCCGCCTCTTGCAGAAGGTGATCAGAAAGCGGCCACCTAGACTGGTATATGCGTTCATTCCATCCTGGGAATTTTCACTGAGTGATTTGCTTTTTCTGCTACAGCCAGCCATTGTACAGAATGCCTGAATCTTTTGTAAAGTAAGGTAGGTCTGTGCAGAGGGCCAATCACACTCTCACAACAACGTATGCATTTGCCCAAAATGAAGAACTAGTCTATAATATTGGATGCAAGCTGGGAAGCAAGCTTGTTACTACATAGCTACATCTGCACC
>NC_068988.1:67722240-67723483 GCF_001194135.2 Octopus bimaculoides | reverse complement strand
AGAGAGAGAGAGAGAGAGAGAGAGAGAGAGAGAGAGAAAGATAGATATAGTTGTATTTTGCTCCCTGTTTAATTCTGCAGGAACTAAGTGTTCTTGCTGATAACTCTAAAACGATGGGAAAATAATCCAATTATATTTACCCTGAACAAGTATTGAAACAACAGAAACATGTTTGTCGTTTATTAAATTTCATTCGCAATGCTTTAGTGGATCCCAGACAATAGTAAAAGATATTTTCCCATGATGTCACACTATGAGTTTCAACCTGAAACCATTTAGCACTTAAAAGTAGTCAGTTATATGCGCCAACCAAAAATAGTAAGTAGAATGAGGCCAGACGTTAACTTGAATACGAAGCTTATGTTACGTTTTATTTTTGCTGAATGTCACTTAACTACTAATTAGTGCAGCTGGGAATATTTATAGTAATTGAAGATATAGAAGGTAATGAGGAGTGGGGAAAGCTGGGGAGTGTCAGAGAAAACTCTAATGAAACTAGATAAGATGTAATACAGAGATAAACAGAAGGAAAGTTAAGGAGAAAGAGATAAAGAGAGGTTGCAACAAATTTATGTATGAGAAACAATGTTAGTTATTGTTGCATTTGAAATCAGTGTTAGTTGTTTTAATAAAGAAATCTTACTAAAATGATAAACAATTACTTAAATATTTATAAGAACATCATTGCAATAATACTGATTATATGTTTGTCAACTCAAAGAATCGACAGATTTATGAACGGTAAACACACACAAAATCTATCTGACAATATAACCTGAAATATCAAACTGAAGCCATCAATAAACTTCAGAAAGCATCAATCGATATGTTATCTAACATCGAGGGAAATAAATACATTAAGATGATAACCGTCAAAGAAAAAGTTGGTACTTAACACAACGACGTGATAAACTTAACGATATCAAAGAGAAGTTGATGACTAAATTTAGTGAAATAAATCAAGAATACTATGAAGACTGTTCTTATCTAAACTTCTATTTATTCTGTCAGCATCAAGTCAGCAGCCAGATCATTAGGCTCCTCTGTCGATTACAGTTTAGATGTGATTTCTAAGCAGATATCCAGATAGACTTTGCCATGTGATGACGTAATTTAGTGCGCAAATGTCACACATAAGAGAACTTTTTCAATTATTGAAGAAAGCTATTTAAAAGTTAACATACAATCGCATCTATACCCAACACACACACAGGAAGACACACAAAGACACACAAAACTCTCT
>NC_068988.1:67716597-67718887 GCF_001194135.2 Octopus bimaculoides | reverse complement strand
TAGTCTATTATCTTATAGATTTCAATGTATTTTATACTTTTCTATATATATATATATAGTCTATTATCTTATAGATTTTAATGTATTTTATACTTTTCTATTGGGTATGTATATATATGTATGTATGTATATGTATGTATGTATGTATGTATGTATATGTTTGTGTGTCTGTGTTTGTCCTCCTAACATCGCTTGCCAATCGATGCTGATGCCTTTACGTCCCCGTAACTTAGCGGTTCAGCAAAAGAGACCGATCCAAATAGTACCAGGCTTACAAAGAATAAATCCTGGGGTCGATTTGCTCGACTAAAGGCGGTGCTCTAGCATGGACGCGGCAAATGAGTGAAACAAATAAAAGAATAAATGAATATATCACTATGTGTCTCCATGCGATACATGTATAGACATATTTTGCATATTTTGCATATTTTTCAGTCCAAGATAGCATTGGATAACCCTTATAAATTTATGTTGAGAAAATAAGACTTACGCATTTGTTATCCTCACTAGTTTGGACGATCACCTTTTCACCGAAAATTCTCTATTTATGAGAGAACTGTGTAATCTGATATGGCACTTTGTTTAACACATAAACACGTTATTCGTAAGCTTCGTGGGCACATGACGCTCATGTACATTATGAAAGAAAGAACATTTTGCTGCAATGAATGTTCTACATTAATATGACAGTATGTGGTCAATATGTAGCTGAGAATATTGACATCTTTTATTATACTTAAACCTTCGACAATCTGGAATCTCGTATATTCTAGATGAATGCGAAAGAACAAATTTCCTGTCTTTTACTGTTTTCTGTTTAAGAGACTTACAATACTAGTAGCTTTAGTTGTTAGAATACAAATGCGCGAATGTTTAATTAGGAGAGTTATTGTGACAAGGTGGAAGTTATATAATGCTTCAGTGACATTACAAATACGCAATGCCTACCACATTCTGTTGAATACTGAATGCATAAACATTACGGACTATTATTAGCGTATGGAATTTTTATTTAAACGACGACTGTTACATACATACTTACATACACATACATATGTATATATGATATATGTACATACGTGTATATATATATGTATACATTTATATATATATATATATATATATATATGCATGTATATGTATGTATTTATATTATCTTAGTTGAAAAACTTCGATAAGGTAAATATGTTAATAGTTACCAGGGTAGCAATATTCACAAAGAAGCTGGGATATTATACCTGGTTAAGAGGTAGAAATTCCATGTTAAAGTGATGTATTTTGAGTTAATATGATAAAGAGTAAACGGAGTAAGTTCCTTTAATTCCGACACATGTTTCGAAAATATCATGCACTCTATTCTAAATGAATAAAAGATGTTATTATACATGTAATTTTCCCTCCAGGGAGACGTTCTTTAAATGCAAGACTTGTACCGAATGTGAAAATTGCGTATTTGGAAGATCACTACCGCTACATAGCTAAGTTTAAAAAGACCGTTAGATGAAGTACGCTAGGGTACAGGATGCGGTATTGGGAGGAAAGTAATGAATGCTACAATTGGAGTTTAAATTAAATGGAAGTCATAATATATATATGTATATATATATATGCGGTCCTACCCCATATTACAATAAATTATTTTGTCCAACCCCTGTATAGATCCTGAGAGAGAGGGGGAATTGCTTTTACATAGATAATCTTCTGGACAGGATTTCTTATTCTGTAGCAAATCCCAAGAAATCTACCAACAAAACTGATTGCTCTTCTCATTTACTCTCCAGATTTTAATACTTTCTGTATTTCTTCCTTTCTTTCTTAATCCTTTCTGATGAAGGATTCTAGCATTTTCAAACATCAAAAATTCTATTTTTTCCGTTAAAATGCCAGACCAACAACACCTTTGATACAACTTGCACTTTTTCTTGTTCTTGAAATTCCCCGCCACCAAACGCACACTCACCCCCCCCACACACACACACACATATATGTCTGTGCATATATATATATATATATATATATATATATATATATATATATATATATATACCAGTAAGCACATAAATGAAAAATAGTACTCGAATGTCGGAGGTAGAGTAATATGCTGCAAAGCTGGAAAGACATCACGAAAACTGTTACTCAGAGTTTCACGTTCCCGTTCGTCAGACAGTTTTGGTTGGGAATCAAAACAGTCCGGTGAACGGGAACGTGGAACTGTGAGTAACAGTTTTTGGGATGTCCTTGAGTTTTATTAATAACGTATATATATACATATATATATAAGATCGGAAGA
>NC_068988.1:67713771-67716371 GCF_001194135.2 Octopus bimaculoides | reverse complement strand
CGTAATTAAAACTGAGTGTCATTGCAATTGTTATATGCTTAAATTCGGAGGAACATTAATTGAATGACTCAATATAAATGTAGCTTAGCAACAGAATTAACCAAATAATATATATATGTACGGGGTGGTTGTATCTGTAGATAGATAGATAGATAGATAGATAGATAGATAGATAGATAGATAGATAGATAGATAGATAGATAGATATGCGTATATAAATTATTTTCTCGTGTAAATGCTAACATTAGTGTAGTTCGGTCTTCTAGAAATTAACATCCTGTTCTAAAATTGTGTTAAATACAACAACAAATTATATACACATTGTTATCATGCATTTAAACACCTACCTTAATGTCGACATAATGAATTGTAATAAGTGCACCACTAAATTTAGAATTGTAATTCTTCATTTCTACGGACAAAGTGTGATAATTAAATTTAATTATATGCCCAGTTTATTAATGAGAGTTAATCTCGCAGGCAGAAGCAAAACCTAATGTAGTAACATCAAATCTGAATCATTAAAAGCCTCTGTGCTTCATTTATGCTTCTTACATTATTTCTCCGTGATTTAAATATGATCACAATCTGGATTTGCTTGTAGATGTTGTTCCAATTATCACAAGTATTGACATTGCTGACGTAGATACTTTATCCATTGTTTGGAAGAGAATGTAATTAACAAATAGATCATCTCATGTCATATATATTAAGGCAAAATGATTCTCTATTGATTTATGCTAAAACATTAATTATTTCTAATGAAATTCTCTGTATTTGATGATATCTTGACTAAAATTATCACACACATATACACACGTGTGCATGCAATAATATACAAGCATAGATACACGCTTACACACATATAAAATCGTACCTTTTCTAAACTAAATAGTTTTCCGTGACCGTAATTCTGAAAAGATTTAGTGCTAAAGGTTGGTACAGTAATCTGACAGTTAGTATCTTCTTTGTATTTCTATCAACACCAAACGACGGTCGTTACATTAAACTACTATCTCTGCAAACGGCGGATCAATTAGAGCTAACAGACATCGTAACTAATCGACTCTGTACAATAAAAGTAACGTAACTAATCAGAGTAAAATAGCCTTAAACATTCATTATCATTAATACATATGAGATTGAATAATTAACTTTGTGAATTGTCAAGTGGGGAACATCTGGCAACGATGTAAGTAAAGTTTCGTTTGTAAATTTCTATATAGGAATAAAATAACGTATTCATAAATACTAAACCCGAAGAAATTTCACGACCCATTGATTGTGTGGCGCATTGTCAGACATAAATATCTTCCCACTCGCTAATAATATATCATTATTTCCTTCATAACCCTTTCATTAATTTCTAGAAATTCTTGTCTATTCTCTTCGATCTTGTTTTCTTTTGTAGCCAGTTTTGTCATTTTTGTACAAAATATTCCTGCCTATTACGATCGTTCATATTTTTCCGTATCCTCTCATCAGCGGTTCTCATTCTTTCTCTCTTAGCTTCGACCCCTTCCTTTATCATGCGGCATCTTGCTTCATTTCTCGCACATTAATTCCATTCCTTTTCTCCTGTGTTAAGGTTCTTGTCATGCTTGCCTCTTCCATCTTTATTCTTAAGTCTTATTTTGTCGCTTTGCCCTTTCCCAATCTTCCTATGTATCGTCTCTGCCTGTCAGTCTGTCTGTTCTCTCTCTCTCTCCCTCTCTCTCTCTCTCTCTCTCTCTCTCTCTCTCTCTTTCTATCTATCTATCCAACTATCTATCTATCTATCTATCTATCTATCTATCTATCTATCTATCTATCTATCTATCTATCTATCTATCTATCTCTTTCTCTCCCTTCATTGTTCACTTTCGTGTTCAATTATCATTGTCGTTTGTAATACGCCAAACTTGGTTTCGCTTATAAAAATAATTCAAGAAACACTTTATGTTACATAACTGGTTATAACTCTACCCAAGCTATACTGCTTCATATCGTTTAAGAAGGAGGTAATTCAACATGGTTATTAATATGCACCTAGTTGAAAAAAAACCTATCCAGGGCTAACCGTTACATACATTTTACGATGGAAATTAGAAACATAGTTATGGCTATGTGTGCAAGTGCCAGTCACGTTTGTTTGAATTTCTATATCTCTTTCTGTTTCTCTCTCTCTCTCTCTCTCTCTCTATATATATATATATATATATCTCTCTCTCTCTCACTCTCACTCACTCTCTCGCACACGCACATTTGCAACTCTTTTTCGACACTGTGACACGTCATACACCACAAGAATCTAAATTTAGGGCTTACAGATAATAGATAATTATATATTTCATCTAAAGAGTGTCAGTATATGTGCATGTGGGCGTTTATGTACATGAGTATGTGTGCCCGCGTGAGTACATGACTGAATCGCGAATCGGCTCATGTAGAAATATGAAATGTATTTCATGTATCGCATAAAATCTAAAATGTATATGATCATATATATATATATATATGTGTGTGTGTGTGTGTGTGTGTGTGTGCGTATAATAATATAATATATATTATATATATACATATATGCATATATATATATATATATATATATATATACACAC
>NC_068988.1:67710135-67713759 GCF_001194135.2 Octopus bimaculoides | reverse complement strand
ACACACACACACACACACACACACACACACACACACACACACACACACACACACACATATATATATATGTAGTTGCTTCTAAATTTATCATCAGAATTTAGAATGCATCTTGTATACATCCTATAATAGAAGAAACTAAGTTGTTTCCAATACGAAAGTTTTAAGTAAAGTTTTAAATATGAAATTGCGAGGTTATTGATTGAAATGCAGAACACTTAATTCTATATCAACTAATAACTATGGTACCATATATACATGTATAAGCAATACATACAACACACAACACACAACGAATGAAATGTTGACCTGCAGGACCACCCATGCAAACAAAACTAAATGAAGGATAAAAAGATACTACGACCAATCCTGACCAGTCCACATTTCTATACAACCTAAGCAGTTGCGTCGTGCCTGCGTGTCTTTAAATGGATTAGTCAGGCATTGGGAAGCTTCCAGTTGACGTAGGTTCTACCTCCCTAATTCATCACTCGCGAGGTCAAGACATGAAATTGACACGTTAGAAATAACAGCCGATTCTTTCACAAAGTTCACCTTAGTACTATTCAGAAAATCGGATACCTTTCACAATGCAGTCCCTGTAAAAAAAACGTACGTTTCCAATAGTGCTGCACGATCAAGTATATAAAGTATAGATATTTCATGATTCTCTAAAGTTGTCGCGGGGATCTGTATGTATAAGAATGTATGTATATCTGTGGATGTATTCCTGATAAGTACCGCGAAGATATACACTAATACAAAGTGGTATTTCAACATTTCAGCGACATTGTATACAATGCCAATCTTTCACACAGGAACATTCTGTTGCACGGAACATTCAATTGTAAATCACTAAGGTTAATTAGTCGTTTGCAGGTTATGTCCAGTGGGCACTTTTCTAGCACCGGCTCACAGTTAACTTTAAAATAAATGAGGAAATTCTCATTCATTCGACTTCTTCGCCCCTCAGTATCATCATGCTACATAAGTACTGTGAATATGGTTACCGGTAATTGGGATATCTTCAAAATGAAAGCAAGCATAGCCGTCGCAATTGAATTTTCTACTAAATATTGTTGTTTCGAGTTCAGTATCAATCGCTGTCGATTTCAAAATGTAACTCTTGTGAAATCTTTGAAAGGGAAATCTAGGCGATGACATTGCATAGCTGCTTATTGGAGGCACCATGCTTTATTTGAGAGTGGCACACTTACACGACAGATTTATGATATTTAGTATAACTTTGTTTTAATCATCACTACTTAGTGTGCCTTTAATAAATTTCAGCTTTGCACACATCAGCAATTTTTTGCAATCTCCAACAAGTATAATGCTTGTTGTTTAAATATAATCACAGTTTAAATCGGCCATGGATGACGCGGTGTAACAACGCATAAAGACGTATCCGATGACTCTATTCATATCTCGGCGTTATGTGTTTTGAGACACATTCTCTATATAGAGAATATATTTCCTCAGACAGTTTCCACGGCGAAATACTTTCCGCAGCAAAATACTTTCCGCAGCGAAGTACTTTCCGCCTGTAAGCGTGGAAGAACGTGATCAAAATATCTGTATGGAGTTTTATTACTTTGCTAATAGTATTTTCGCCGCCGATTTTTTTGTAACAACCTTCTTTTTATCTTCGTTGTGAAGGTAATCATTTTTGCGTATTAATTTTTTCACCCACTGTCATTCTGTATATGTGTGTATATGAGTAAGTGAATTTATAAAGCCTACAGTCTATCATGCGCGCGCGCGCGTATGTGTGTGTATGCGTGTGTGTGTGTATGTGTGTGTGTATGAGTATGGTGTGCATATGGTTTGTTACTGCAGTTGGTTCACTGCTATGCTTTGTGGGATTTGTTTTTATTTGTTGGTGAGAGGGTATTTTTAATTTGTTCTGATGTTTTGTATTTGTATATTTCTTAAATGTTCACTTGGCTAGTCCTATGATTTTGGTCAAGTATGTTTCGCTAAGTAACGTTTTATTCACAAATATTCATGCTCTGATAAGACAGCTCTGTTAATGACTTTTTTAAAGTTTTTGTGAAAATGAGGGAGTTTTAACGAATTCTTGGTTTCTGAATGAAAGTAATTAAGGTTACATATATTGATGAATTTCTGTGAACGAAAGTGTCATTTTATGTTCAGTAGCTTCTGTTAATGTGTTTCGAAATAAGTTTTAGCAGCGAAAACACGGTTCTTTATAAGATGAGTACCTTCGATGGTCTATTGAGATTCAGTGTTGCTTTAATTAAAATTTTGCGTTTATTACATTGAAGTGTGAATGCTAATGCTTATATTTTGGTCGAGGTTTGTTCTTATCTTGTTTATTGGTTTCTATGTTTATGTATGTATTTCGAAGAAGGCTTCTTTTTAATTTGTCTTTGCGTATACGTATGTGGACTGTTCTGAGTGCTTAAGTCCTACTGATTCACTGAATGCCAATTTTTGCGGGTGAAACTATCTTGCGTGTATTTTGAATAGTCTGGTGGTTTTCATTTGGAGTAAAGTATATATATAAAAAGTGGATATATTTTGGCTTCTGCAGTGTGATAGGATTTCTTTAATTTTAATTCATGTGTATTTACTCTTGTGATTACATTTTGAGATGGTACGTTTTTTTCCGCAGGCCAGAGGGGCAAGATTCCAGTAAAGTTTATACCGCATAGCTCGTAATCTGTTATTTTACATTGCATATTTACTGTTTATACTGTTTCCATTAACTCCCAGATCTCCCTGGACAGGGACGTTGCGTTTCTTACTAACTTTTCAGGAAATTGTATAATTCTTTCGTATTGCTATGTAGACTGTTTTGTTTTTAATTAGTTTCCATGCAATGAGTATGTGCATTCTGTGAGCCAGCTGCATGTACTTGTGATTGTTATGACTCTGTCAAGTGTTTATTCGTATGTTTAGTGAATGCATATCATCTATGTTCTTGCGTAGTCGTAGCTGATATTTCTATTGTTAAGGTGTTTGTGCAGTTTAAGGGACGTGTTTGCTAATTATTGCCCAGTGTTACATTCACTCCAACATTAAAATTCTTCCGGCAAAATCAGTCAACCAAACCATCAATATTCACAAATACATATCTATACACACCGAAATAAATTTGACCGCGAAGCAAACAAGCAATAATTGTACTTTGATAAAGTGAAAAATCGATAAATATAAGAATATAAAATAACATATTTTGTAAAAAGAACAAACCCTTTAACATGCAATAAAAGAAACAGTTACGTAACAGAGAATGTTCAACCATTCGTGACATGTGAAAAAGCAAACAAAAGAGTAGGCATAAATTAGAGACCACACCATTATCAAACCGATTATAATGCACCATCTAAATAGATATGCATGTGCATACACACAGGATGAGTATCTCTAGTAATAGAAGACCAACGGCAACAAGAACAATACCAACGACAACAACATGTAGGTACATCTACATGTGCACACACATACACACATAGCTATACGCATAGCCACTTCTATTAGTTTTGATAGAGGGGCAGTGTCTGCAGTGCTACCCATTTTCTAGTGTATGTCTTCCTGCCTATATGTTAATATCAAGCTAGGTTTACCTCCTAATTTCTGTAGCTATATATATATATATAT
>NC_068988.1:67699253-67704032 GCF_001194135.2 Octopus bimaculoides | reverse complement strand
CATATATATACATATACATATATATATAATATAAATAATATATAAATATTATTTGAGTGCTAGAGTTTCAAACTTCAAGTTTGAAATTGTAAGCCAGTGAAGTTCGTAACATAATTGTTCATTCCATTGTCGTCCCAATGTTCTATTACCGATTTGAGTTCTAACACCTTGTTATTAGGATCGCAATGCCTAATAGCTTATGACCCTATTTTCAAGAAATTGACGAATGTTGCCAGTGTTCGTGTGTGAGCGTGTTTGGAGTGGAGATGCGCGGAAGGGCGTTACTACAGCAACCAGCTAGCGTCCTGTGACTCTGTTCTATCGTTGATCTTAGGTTTCATTTGGTTTATAAGGATGGCCTCACAGACTCTATGGCTGCCCCTGTTCCACTGTGTTGCTTTGATGTGCAGTGTGAGCGAAGACATGTTACGATAGAGGTAGAGAAATTTGAAAAGAAAATACGAAACCGGTTATTTCTCCAAATACAATGTTTCTATAGTCAAAATGTTTATAACATTTTTCTAGCATAACGATTTAAATATGTACTTTAACCAAGTAACACAAGCCTTCTGTAGTTTTTTCACTCTTGTTTATCTTTTATACATCCAACCACGTGCTTTCACAAACTAACTTTCTCTCTCTCTCTCTCTCTCACACACACACACACACACACACACACACACACACACATATATATATTTATACGGCAAGAAGAAAATGGAGGGGATACAGAAATATTAAACATCAATTGTCAGACATTATATTATGTCTATTCATTTATTTTAAACACTTATGAGGATATATACATATGTAAAGACTGTCTATTGCATACATAAGTACCAGTAATTCATAGAACAGAAAAAAAGCAAAAGAACAGTTTCTTTCACGTCCATGTATATATGTCTACATATATTTACGTACATATATACATATGTGTGCGTGTGCGTGAAAGTATGTAAGTATGCATATATATATATATATGTATATATATAAGTGTGTATACATTCATATATATATATATATATATATATATATATATATATATATATATATATACATAACAATGCGTGAGTGAGTGGTTAACTATTGATATTTGTTTGATACGTTTGTAAAATTGTTATTGTAAACTAACTTTTAAATCAACTTAAAGATCATTTCCTCTGCCTCTCATGCAACATTAGTACAATGGACGACATTAAGTTTACTCATAATTCTCTCGGAAATTAAATGTAGTTTACGTAGTTTACTATTCATTTAAATGTCCAAATACGGAGACTTTTCCAAGACTCACTTAGAGACATTTAATTCCAAAATAAATAGTTTTTTTAAACAAATATGCCAGTCAATAGAGACGAAGGACAATAATCATTAAATTATATTTGAAAATGTTATCCAACGTTGAATTGTAAATACTAGAAGTAAACTAATTCTGCTTGATGTAAATTCGTCGAAATTTCTATTAGCTGTAGTTCATAGTGTATATGTGTGTGCGACCGACTGTTTGTGCGTGATCTGGTGCGACAAGAATGTTCACTATTTGGCATAAAATTAGTTATTGCTGAAGTAATTGAAAGAGTGTGATGATGAAACTGTCTGGAAGATTAAAGAGAATGTTTTAGAAATATATATTTATTGATTCTTCGTTCAAAGACCTCAGATTGTTGGTGACCGGCAACAACTGGGAGTGGTCAAGTACGTGTCTAAACCGAAATTATTAGTGACATAACTAAAGTAAACCTGATAGAGTCAGAAAATGAAACCCGGTGGGAGCCTACGGTTTTCGGGAGATTAGATCTTTGACTTTTCCTACTTTTATATGGTATGCGAATAAGACTAGTTGAAGTATGTACGATACGTTGCAGTGACATCCATTCAGAATCACAAGGCAGGAACCACAAAACACTAACATAAAGTCAATAAATACCGAACGAACATCATCTAAAGTATAATAAATAATTTATCTACTGTTAGTAATATATCTATAGTGTATTACATCGTTCATCTATGCGGAGAAGTGCGTACTAAGTCCTATAAATGAACGATGTCTTCAACATTTGATAAAATACTTAAATCCACAGATCTACATAGGAAAATATATGTAAATATTGGATATAATATTTTACACTAGTGTTCTAAATTTAACGTCCTCACTTTTCGATACGTTTAAGAAATTTATTATGATATACAGCTTTGTATAGATGTTATACATGAAGGTGAATTAAACTGGTATTTTAATAAATAAACGCTTATAATGTAAAATTTGAAATAGTGGAAAATATAACTTAAGAGTCAAGGATTACTAAAGTTTTAGGCTATTAGTGATTATATATGGAAGTGTGTTGACTGAAGCATGCAACACACGAACAGGAGAAGAAGAAATACCAAGACGAGAGAAAGAAAGAGACACAGAAAATGAAAGAGCGACAGAAGAAAGTAAAAAGGAAGGTAGGGGCTGAGCAGCAAAGATGCAGCAAAGGAATATAGGAAACCACACTAAATATTGTAAATATTTTCTAAAACAGAGTTTTGATTAAGAATTCAGTTGAAGGGAACATCATCTGTCTCGTAATTAAAAGAAGGTACCAAAAATGTTAAAACAATGTGGTCGCTGTCTTGAGTACGACATAGCCTGTACTTAATTATTTAAATTGTTTTGCATCAGTTCTTGAGAAATACATTTCGTATTGAGATTTGCGCAATAAATTGCTGAAGTATAAATAATGAACGTAACAATAATATTCTAATCAAATCAATTTAATACTTATATGTGCATGTGTATGTGTGTGGGCGCGCGCGCGCGTCTGTCTGTATGCATGCATGCATAAATAGCAAAATAGAGAGAGAGAGAGAGAGAGAGAGAGAGAGAGATAGAGAGAGTGAGAGCGGGAACGACGTATGTATATATGTAGGTTTGATGTCAATGTCTCTTATGATACTTGAATCCAACCATCTATTTGCTGATAAGTTCACAGATTGCTCATGAAACGTATTGTTTTTCAATGCGGGTGACATGTTAACTTGAATCTGGCATGTTAATTTGAAACTGGCATGTTAATTTGAGGCTGGCATGTTGATTATAACTTCTTTAAGATGATCTAGGCAGCACCAATCGTTTCAGTTCAATGTAGCTTTTACAAATCTTACAGTGAAAATCCATTTCCCTTATAGGTTAGCGTTCAGCATCTTGCATCTTATCCATATATCTAATGTTTAAACCAGTTAATAACATTCGTTGCGCCCGACCAAAGTTCGAGTTTCACTATATACTTCAACTTAGTATTCAGTCATTAATGTTTTACAAAATCGACTGATATCAGATTATCACAGACAGGTAATGGGATAATGGTAAAGTCTAGTTTGTGGTCCTTCATTGTAATTCTAGATCGTTTTCATAAGTATGGTTTTGTCCTATTTTGTACGTCGAGCTTCTTACTATTTTACTATTTTAAACAATATGCTGTGATATTTCGGTCTTTCTTATTCAATTTCTCACGTAATAATTTCTTATAGGAGTTGATACTAATGTTGCATAGGTTCCCGCTCTAGTACCTTCTCACATTTCCTGAATTCTTTAATATTATTTAAGTATTCTTTTTAAACATTAAGTTTCTTATAGTAAACATTTCCTCCTCATGCATTTAGCGATGCGTTTTGCAGTGGGTTCTTCCTGAGTTTAAACTTGTATTAGGACTGCTTTATATACAAATAAATACGATATATACTCATGCAGAGAAAAATCAAAATGTCCTTTGATGAATCTCTGTGTTAGTACAAATCTTGTATATAAATGTACCCTGCACACAAGGGTAGGGCCGTATGTTTACATTGGGCAGACGGCTGATTAATTTAAGAATCGTTATCGTAACCATGTTGCCAGTTTTAAGACAATCAATAAGAGACATTCAACATCTTTGGCAGATTTTGTATGGCGACTGAAGTAGGGTAAAATGAATTACAGCATTAATTGGTCTATAGTAAGTTACGCTAAAGCATAGAATATAGTTTTCAAGAGATGCCGTCTCTGCTCCGAGGAATCCCTGTCTATTTTGTGGATTAATAGAATTTCTGAACGACTCTCGAGATGCCTACACGCATATAAATGTACTTTCGCACAATGCAATGAGAATGAATTTCGAGTCACCGTTAACTTAATTTAATTTATTTTAATGTATGGATGACTTAAGTATACTTTTAACCTCGCCATTCTTATAAACACCACGCAGATAGCTACCTCGCTTTGTGATCATGAGTGCACCAAACCTCACGTGTGCGTATGCTCACATTTTTCCGGATACTTGTATGAGCGAGTGTGCACGCGCCATGCAGTTTCCCCGAGGGCGTTTATACATTCATATCTGTTAACGGTTATTTTAAATACTTTTCTCGCTGGATTGCATGTTCGTTTCTCTTGTTGCCATCTGTAATTTTATTTTTGATCTTCTATATAAATGAAAGTATTTCCTCTGTCTGGCTGCTTTTCTTTCTAAAAAACGGAAAGTTACATTGCGGAACAGTCATTTTAACGAGTTGTATTTATTCATCACCCGACGAGATACATCTACACCATCAAATGTCCCTGAACTAGTTGTTCAGTGTTCCACCCATGAGGAATGGTTACTAAATTTGTCGAAACAATTGCCGTGATTAATAATAAATACACGTTATTCCATCTTCCGTCTTTCATTTGCCATATACATAACGATCACTGAGCAAGTGATCGTGCTTTAGCAGTAAGCTATCACGTGTAAACCATTCGTTTTATTATATATATATTATATA
>NC_068988.1:67698454-67699153 GCF_001194135.2 Octopus bimaculoides | reverse complement strand
TTCTTATAGACTTGTTAAGCTACGATTCCATCAACTGATGATAACAATTTAAAAAACTAATCAGTGCTAGACAATGTTGTGTTTTACCTCCTCTGGCACGCACACTCACACTAACACACGCACAAATACACATGCGCATACATAGGTACACATACGGATATACACAGATATAGAGGAACCCATAGACACATGTATAAATGAACTAACACACACGTATCTCACGTTTAAGAAATATCTGAAGATAGAGACTATTTACAAAAACAGCCAGACTTTACTTTAAATGCCTCTCTGTGTGTTCGTGTGTACGTTTGTGTGTGCGTGCGTCTGTGTGTGTGTACGTGCTTGCATGCGTGCGTATGTGTTGCTTTCAAGTTTTGTGTGTGCACTGCCTAAGTTTGTGGATCGATTGATTGAATTTCATCGAACATCATAATGGGTAGAATAGAAATCAATGAAGCATTTTACACATCAGATCTACTACAAAACTTCGTATTACGTGAAAGTCAAAGTTTTGGTAAGTGCTTGTTACTACATTATTTTAGGATATTATTAAAAAATGAAATAGAATAATAAACATATACTGTGTGTCTATATATATATATATCGGGAGAATTCACAAAAAAAACGAAAGACGAAGACAGGTGGTGTAGAAAACAAAACATGTATTAGTATGACCGTCGGGAATTGAAAAAGTCTTTA
>NC_068988.1:67693697-67695335 GCF_001194135.2 Octopus bimaculoides | reverse complement strand
CAATATAAAGAATCAAATATATAAAGGCGAATACGTATTTTCATACCTTGTGGTATTCATCATGGCCTACGTGTGACAGACTGTAACAGACTATATATGTATGTATGTATGTATGCATGTATGTATGCATGTATGCATGTATATTAAGAAAGTGGCAGTCAGAATTTTTGATAATGCTTTATTAGAGCTTTCGTTCGTTCAATCGAGCTCTTCAAGATGTACTACACAGAAAATTTCTTCTGCCTTATATATAAATCGCAAAGTGGATGTTGTTTTGTTTTGTTTAGATCTTCATAACGCAGACTGCGATGCGATCAATCATGATCTTTCACAAGTTGATTGGCCCTTCACGCACGCACAGGCCCCCACCGACAGAAACACGTCATGGCAAACATTTGTAGATACTGTAACAAATATATGTGTAAAACATTCTCCATTAAGATCAGTATACAAATCTAAGTGCAGAGTGCCTAGAAATAGAAGAGCAATCATCAAAAGAATAAAAAGAATTAACAAGAAATTCAACCACCTTAAATACTGCCAGCAGCAACGCATCCATTCGACTGCCATTGCATCACTCGAATAGAAAAAACACAACCTCCAAAAAAGAATGATGACCATCGTTAATGGACAAAGAGCAGTTAAGGAGAGTTGGGCCATTGAGAAAATAAAACTCCATCCCAAAGTATTTTATTCATTTGCAATACAACATAAAGACATTGTTTCCACCGTTGGTCTTCTAGTTGATGAGAACAATACTCTACATGATGATGCAAAATCCATGTGCGAGATACTGCAGCGACAATACTGCTCTGTTTTCAGTAACGCTAATGCGGTTGATCTGATAGTATCACTGATGTAAACCCTTAACTAACCATATCTGACATAACTTTTGGTGCTCCTGATATCCTAACAGTAATACATAAGATCAAGCACAACTCGGCAGTGGGTCCCGATAAGTTCTCAGCTGTCCTGAAGATGTGTCGACATCAAATTGCACCCTCTCTAGCTTACCTCTAGAAAAATTCAATTCACTTGATGCAGGCTATATTACTGATAATTTTCTTTCCCAGTCTGTCGTGCCAATCTTCAAAAAGGGAAACAAATCTCTTGCAGTAAACTGCCATCCGATTTATGTTATGAGCAGATATCAGGTTAGTTGAAATACGTTTCTCACATATTTCAACTGTTAAAATGCAAATACACAGCAGTTAGCGTGGTAAAAACATGTGAAAACACCCAGTTCGTTCAGTTTCATCAAAAAACTTGAAAAATTGATGTCTGGTATTCGGAGCAGAGACCGACACTGAACGGACTATGTCTTTTCATATCATTTTATCATAAGAGAGATTCGTCTCCACGGTAACTGCAGTTTTTAATGACCCGAAGGCAGCAAGTATGGCAGCATTCATCAACTTAATGAAGCAGACCGCTCAGAAGAGTTGCAGGAGGTTCCGAAGCCGTCTGGAGGCTGTGGTTGAAGCCAATGGCGAAATAAATTTACTCTTTACTAAAGAGTAAATAAATTTGGTCTTTATTATTTCAAGATATTTCTATGTAATTTTGGTAAATACATTTGATAAAATTAGATGCCAGTGTTATTTTCATTTTTGTGTAATTTAGAGGACAATGTATTCA
>NC_068988.1:67692077-67693592 GCF_001194135.2 Octopus bimaculoides | reverse complement strand
ACTCGGCAAGCTTCTTTCAGTTTCCGTCAAGCAGATTCAATTACCACGGTATGGTCGCCAATGAGCTATGGTTGAAGAGACTTGTACAATATCCGGCCAGATCAACTTTGTCCTTCATTCTTTCGGGGTCGGTAAAATGAGTACCGACTGATCATTGAGGGTCGATGTAATTGACTTATCCCCTGCCCCGAAATTGCTGGGCTTGTACCCAAATTAGAAAGCAATATTTCAATCTTTTATGATCTGTGCCATGGGATGTGAAATAAGAATGTAGCGTGCTGTTATCTGGAAACAATTTCCTTTCTTGATTTCAAGACATTTCACTTCAGTTATCTATTCATCTTTTTCCTCGAAAGGTCTTCTTGCATAACCTCAGATTGAAAAATGCTTTCTCAGATATACTGGAACATCGTGCCAAATTAGATAGACATGAAAGTACGCTTGCATGTCTACCATCATTTGTTTTATGTATGTTGCACAGCTATCAAATTAGTAGGAGCTGACCTGCTTTGGTTTTGTTCCATTGATTGATCATATGGCATAAATTTTCACATTGGATATCTGAGAAACTATTTAATCTACCAATACAGTATGTTTTTTCCCTTTTCAGTATGAATTAAATGATGACTAGAGAAAATTCTAAAGCCAAAAAGTTTCACTTTCTTTTCTATCAGAATACTTGCCGTTTTTAATATCAAGTTATCTGGATATTAAGTTTACCGCACAGAATTATTCATCAGAAAATATACAAGAAATCCACGAATTATACACGCATACCAAGATGACTGAAAAGAAATAGAGATTATGAAAGATGTAATTATATAGAGATAGCCGCACTAATTGCATTCGTATAGGTCCATGTGTGAATATAAATATGCATATATGTGTGTGTGCGTATATATATATTTATACATTTTCCTGTGTATTGCAATGTCCTGTACCCAGATATGCACCTATACATACAGGTGGATGTCGGTATGCACATACCTGTACGTATATATGCATATACTCATTTATTTTTGTTTTTACAAAATTGTAAGTAGTTTTCGTAAACTTATCCTCCGACGCTACTCTATCTCTTTCTCTTTCTCCTTCCTCCCCCCCCTCGTTCTTCCTCTGTACTACTACGTATCTCGCTTCACCCCTCTTGTTCTTCCCCTGTTACTACTACGTACCTCCTTTTCCCCCTCGTATTTCCTCTCTTTCTCCTTTCCTCTCGTTGCTCACCTATTCTTCTACTTCCTCCCTCTGTTTCTCCCTCTACCACTCTCTCTTCCCTTTACACCGGCATGGTCACATGCTTCCGGTCAATAACCCTTTCCTTCCTTGGCTTTCGCCAAGCAACGCACGCTACCACTTTGTCTCTCTCGGTTTCGTGCCTCAACGCGTTCTTACACACATTTTTCTCGTCTGGCCGTAAAGCCCTTTCTCTTTGTTTTCCTGTCTTGTTTTTTGTCCGCCACTACATTCCTCCATGGCTAGATTTAATTTGCTTATACAAATTTAATCTGTGAT
>NC_068988.1:67687824-67691152 GCF_001194135.2 Octopus bimaculoides | reverse complement strand
ACACACACACACACACACACACACACACACACACACACACACACACACACACAAACATACACACACACATGTGCACGTGCGCGCAAATACACACACATATATATATATTACAGGTCTATATTTAAGATGAGGAATCATGTACATTATTTACATTATTTACGTTTCACGGATATTTGTCCGCATCTATTTTATGTTTATATGCATATATTTATATAATATTTATATTATTATATGATCGAGCGCCACCAATCTTTTTCCAAATAAGTTTTATCTATCTATCTATCTATCTATACATACATACATATATATATATATATATATATATATATATAGACCAGTAGAATATATAGATAAAGATAGATGTGTCTGGTCTACGGAATTACCCTGGGTTTCCGATCTATTCCGGGGATAGGGTCTGAAGGAACGTTGTAAAGCTCAGCATTTTGTGGACGTCAAATCCAGGCTAACACCATAGACCGGGAATGTCTATCTGTCTATCTATATAATACTAAAAATATTAATAATAATCATTATTTCAAATGTTTACCATAAGGGCAGCTTGGTGGAGACGGGGATGAGTCGATTACATGGACCACAGTGTTCAACTTATTTTTCGACCCTGAAAGGATTAAATGCAAAATCGACCTCGGTGGCATTTGAACTCAGACGTAGCAACGGGTGAAATACCACTAAGCAGTTCACCCGACGTGCTAACGAACCTGCCAGCTCGCCGCCTTGAATGATAATAGAAATATTTAATTAAGTAAACAGAAGATGGATTTGGTAATTAGTCTGTATTTCGCCCTAGAATCAAGGGCGAAAGTCTGCAATGTCTGGGAAACAGGTGTCCAATACTGAGGACACCACTAGTTGGTAAGGGGTTCACTGCCCTGCTCGCAATATTTCGGACACAGTTTCTGTTGTTAACCAGCTGGTGTTAAAAAAGAGCAGTAACAACGTTCTGTACAGAACAGTCATGTTGAAGCGACAACAAATATTGCTTTTCAGTAAAGTTACTACTTGCATCTCTTATAAAGATTTTAGAACTAGTTACTTTGCTTGTTATATATATATATATATACACACATATAGAAGTGAAGGTGTTCCTCTCAGTGTGTGTGTGTCTGTATCTGTGTCTGTGTTTGTGTGTGTACGCGTGCGGGCGTGTATGTATGTGTGACAACGTCGTTGACAGAATTTTTGCTATGAACGAGAGAGCATTTCCGTATTATGATCAGATTTATTTTATTATGTTTCCACCCGGTTGTTTTGCCTTCGATGTCGACCTCGACTTTTATATGAAGGTCGATATAGCTGGCTAAATCCTTTTGATGAACATGCTACCGCATGGCAACAATCCACTGACGAAAGAATTATTAGTTTCAGTAAAATTTAATCACACACACACACACACACACACACACACACACACACACACACACACACACACACACACTCACACTGAACATTGCGTAAATAAAAATTTACATATTTTCGTGCATTTATGGTTTTACAAATATTTTTTTATTATAAGTCCTGAATGAAACTCGGGTTTTATACAGAATATATCTTGAATTATTGCTGTGGTATTTCATAGATTCACTGAGATATATCTATTTTAATGAGAACCATCTCCTTAAATGTTCTACCATCGTTTATTCTAAACATGATAAGTATCTTAAGAGTTGTTTCTTCAATGGCTGACTTTAGTTTGACAAAAATAAATCTTTCAAACTATCATTTTTATATTCAACATTATGAATAATCGTTTATAAACAGAGAGAATACGAATTATAGAAACAGCTAATTTGAAATATGTACATGAGACTGTGAGCAGGCAGAAATCGTTACCACGCCGGGCAAATTGTTTAGCAGCATTTCGTCCGTCTTTACTTTCTGACTTCAAAATCCGTCGAGGTCACCTTTATCTTTCGGCAGGCCGTTAAAATATGTACGAGCCGAACGATGAGATTGATGTAATCATCTTACCTTTGTTCCTCGAAATTGCTGACTTTGTGCTGTAATATGAAATCTATGGGAAATATTAGCGTAGGAGTGGCTGTGTGGTAAGTAGCTTGCTTACAAACCACATGGTTCTGGGTTCAGTCCCACTGCGTGGCACCTTGTGCAAGTGTCTTCTACAATGCCTTGTGAGTGGATTTGGTAGACGGAAACTGAAAGAATCCCGTCGTATATATGTATATGTATGTGTGTGTGTGTGTATGTGTGTGTGTGTGTATGTGTGTGTGTGTGTGTTTTAGTCTCCCCAACATCGATTGACAACCGATGATGGTGTGTTTACGTCCCCGTAACTTAGCAGTTCGGACAAAGAGACCGATAGAATAAGTACTAGGCTTACACAGAATAAATCCTGGCGTCGATTTGCTCGACTAAAGGCGGTGTTTCAGCATGGCCACAGTCAAATGACTGAAACAAGTAAATGAGTAAAAGAGTAAAAGATTACATGGCAAAGTTCGATTCGCAATGAAATGGCTTCGGTTTCGAAACGATTACGATGCGCATTCGCCCAGTAGATCTTACAACGTATATTGACCAATGGCTTCCGGGAAGTAGACGGAAACTGTTTGGAATTGGATTGTGTACGTGTGTTATTTCATGTCTGTTTTAATGGCTTACTCAAGAGAAGAATGCCACTTCTAGTCAAGTCTTTCAATATGAGAATAAAACTGGCACTCTGCCGGTTACGCCGACAAAGATTCTGGTTGATCCGATCAACATAACAGCCTGCTCGTAAAAGTAACAGGTACTACTTAATTTTGTCAGTTGAGTGGACTTGAGCAACGTGAAAGAAAGTGTGTTGCTCAAGGACACAGTGCGTCGCCAGGAATTGAACTCACAACCTTACGATGGTAAGTCGAATATCCTAACCACTAAGCTATGCGTCTTCACCCATGGTGAGATAACTAGCCCTATAACTTGATGCAAAATGTTGCAAGGCATTTGACTGCGGTAAACACGCTCCTGAGCTGTATATGGCAGTGTTGAACCACACAAAATATTACGTCTATTACAGACCAGGTGCTATGGGAGTGGAATTGATGGCTGTCGAATAAATCTGAAGTAATGAAGTCCTTTCTGCCAAGATGCATGAACACTTTGTAACGCTGAGTGTCAATTATGCCGTCTTTGTCTATTTCTCGGTCTCCAATCTTTTTCTCTCTCACACTCCATACAAATAATATATGATTGCGTGTATGTGTATTACGCTTACACACACACACACACACTCACATATATATATACATATGTGTGTGTGTGTGTGTGCGTGTGCGTACGTGCATATATATATATATATATATATATATAT
>NC_068988.1:67685545-67687631 GCF_001194135.2 Octopus bimaculoides | reverse complement strand
TGTGTGTGTGTGTGTGTGTGTGTGTGTGTGTGTGTGTGTGTGTGTGTGTGTGTGTGTGTGTAAAATGTTCAAAAGTGACACATGAGTTGACATGTGTAAGCAAAATAAGACAAGGTAGAAAATGCTAAAATAATATTATCACGAAATACATTTTGTAACGGTTAGTATCGGTTTCTGTGTTTTCGACTTTTTCAACTGACAATACAACAAGCGCGGTTATTAATTAAGAAGAAGAAGAATAAAAACTGAGACAAAAAATTATCTTACATGCTTTGTAAATATTCGCCCAAAGCATAAGGTCGCTGTGTTATTTGTTGGACCTCTGATAGACGAAGACTACACTTTGCATAATGGTGCAGAAGCCATAGTTGAGATACTACAGAAGTAATGTTGCTCCACTTTCAGCAATCCCACCATGGTTAATCCTGACAGCAATGGTGAAACAAACCCCCAGCACACACTATGCGATATATCATTTGGCGTCCAGGATACTATAGCCGATATAAACAAAATTACAAACTCAGCTGCAGGCCCCGATGGGTTCCCTGCTAGAGCCTTGAAGAAGTGCCGACACCAAGTGGCATTCTCTTTAGCTATTCTCTGGATTAAATCACTAGACGCTGACTACATTTCCGACAATTTCCTATCCCAGTCGATCGTCCCGGTTTTCACAGAGGTCACAGTCCTATGTGAAATCGCCGGTAGTGAATTGTCGACCGACCTCACTTCTCTTACCATCAAATTAGTTGAGAGATTAGTGAGATCTCGAGTAACTCACTTCCTGAAAAGTAACAGCCTACTCATTCCCAACTAACATGTTTCCCGTAATCATTTTGATAGCTTCCTAAGGATCTGAGAGAGAGCTCCCATGCAGATGTCATCTATTTTGACTTCAGCAAGGCATTCGGTTAGGTTGGCCACAGCATTCTATTAAAGAAACTATCCAGCACGGGGGTCCAAGGAAAACTATTAAAGTGGACTGAATGTTTTCTGGCAAACAGAAACAAGCATGTGGTGATAGTGTTATATCAAGCTTGGTAAGAGTCAGCAGTGGAGTCCCACCAGACACTGAACTGAACTCAGATCTTTTCATTATATACATCAATGACATCATTGACGTCATCAAACACAGCAAGTAAACTTAGAATTTTCGCGGATGACTAAGCTTCTGAAGGTCGTTGACAGGGCAGGAGACCTGATTAATCACCAATCGGATCTGCTCGCTGATATCTCATGGGCGGAAAAACACAATATGCAGCTAAACGAGAATAATTTCAAATTAATCTACTTTGGTGAAGAGGCTGCACTTAAGCTACCATAACCTCTTCCCTTGGGTGAAAACCTCGTTGCATCAAACACCGTTAGAAACCTCGATGTAACTGCTGACAACTTCAGCTAGAGTGCCAACATAAACATCAAAGTCGAGGAGCCCACAGGTCGTGCTCCTAGATCCTCAGAACTTATCGGTCTAGAGAAGTTCATAGCATTATCCTTCTCTTCTTCACCTCCACCTCTCCCCACCTTGAATGCTGTTGCCCGCCGTGGTTTCCCTACATGAAACGAAATATGAAATTTGACGCAAAGTAGAGAGCGATCACAAGAAAAATAGACATGACACATCTTGTGTGTAGTATATTCCAATAACATTGCTCAAATGATGCTGGCATCATCTTTAAAATTCATCCAAAGCTTGGTCCCCGTGCCATCCCTCCTCTACAAAATTCATGCTCGCGTGACATCATAATACAGTTTTACATCAACTGGCCCAAATGTCATTTACATAAGAAGCATGAGAATATCTCATAACATTCAGAAGGTTTCTGGAAGGATATATCGAGTTAATTCCAAATAAACCATCTACACCTGGATATATCTCTGCAACCAATAACCTTGTACTCGAATGGGCTATGGTGCACAAAGAATGATTATTTAAGAAATGTCTTGCTTTTAAGTTAGTCATGACGTGAGCCAATTCTCACCGAAATGTATCTAAGTATATACATACATACACACACACACACACACATACACACACGCACACACAGACACACACACACACACACACACACACACACACACACACACA
>NC_068988.1:67683991-67685417 GCF_001194135.2 Octopus bimaculoides | reverse complement strand
TATATATATATATATATATATATATGTATGTGTGTGTATATATATATAATGTACATATATATTTTTAATATGTTCCGGCAGATTCGGACCTCAGAATGTTAAATGCTATCATACTTCGACCTCGTTGTTTCAGTTAAAGCAACAAACACTTTTATAAATGCTATCAACAATCAGGTTATAAATTGAGTTACATTAACGGGCCAGAAAATATATACAATAGCTTGCATCTAGATATAATCATCTCTATGCTCAAAGAAAATATGCATGAACTAGAATAAAATAAACAGAATAAGTTGGAAATGAATTCAAATTTTTAGAAGAAACTTAATGTTTTAATGTAATACATTTTTTGATAGTTTCATGAATAATAAATTAATCGCACGTTATTATTTTTGATAAATTTTATTTTTATATTAGTGAGGTCAAAATGGCGATAGATTATCAGTATTGTGGGAGCCTGTTGCAAATTGACGTGCAGTATCTGTTTTGGCTATTTACTTAGTCATTTTAAATTTCACCGCGATCATATTTTCTTATTCTTCTGGTTGAGTGATAGAATAAAGTACCAGCCAAGTTTTGGAGGTTGATAATATTAACTAATCGCCACCGGCGCAAATGTCTGTCTTTGACAGTCTGATAGAAAAACATATTAAGTGTATCAATTTAATAAACCGTGTGATTTTTAAAAATTTGTAATTTAAATTTCTATTTTTTAAAATTTAGTGTAATCATAAGATATTACTGGTAGCGAAATAATTAGTTCAATTTTTTTGATTATTTAATTTCAAATACTTCATTTATTGAGTTTGCAAAAATAGACCCTACAAGTATTGACAGAGTATTATTACAGGATAATTGATTCATGGAGATAAATGCAAATTTATGGTTTCTTTGACATTATGAGGTATAAAGACGCTAACACTGCTAATAAATATCATCTGATATTCTGAAAGGCAATATTTGTTTTCTAGATTTACTGACAGATAATCTACTCTAATGTTATGCTGTAACCTTTTTGCTGACACATTGCGATGCTATCATCTATTTGTGTCTTTGATGTTATATCTTATTTGTAGTTTGTAATTTTCTTCCAGATTTTCTTGCGAAGAACCTTAGCTTCACACTTGCTATTTCTTCTCTTTAAAAATCTTACACTTCATTGGAATATTACAAAAGATTATTTCGTAAATTTGCTCAGCATTGACAAATTAGCTTTGAAGTAAGAGAAAACAGAAATGTCTTTCAATAACTGGATATTGCTTAGATATTCCGGCTTAACCAATATATTGAGCATAGAAGTTTAGATCTTTCTATTTTTTTAAATGATGAAACAACTGTCTGTATACGTTAATTTTTCTTCTCATGCAAAAATAAGTGAATAAATCCCCAAGGCTATACTATCATCATTCAGGTTACTATATATATA
>NC_068988.1:67681212-67682978 GCF_001194135.2 Octopus bimaculoides | reverse complement strand
TATATATATATATATATATATATATATATGTGTGTGTGTGTGTGTGTGTGTGTGTATGTATGTATGCATCTGTATGTGAGTGCGTGTTCTCATTTACACTATGTGCGTATAAAAATATATTGTACAATTAATGACAAAGCTTGAAAAACAAGTATATGCAATTTAGGCTATCCATTGGTGTCCCAACCTAGTTTAAATATGCTTTGCCATTGACTGGAGAAGGAAGATGAATTCAACTCCGCTGAAGAGCGGTCATAAAACTGTGAAATGACCAGCAGTTTCGACCTATTTTGCTACAGTTCAGTATCATTGAAATAAGTATTGAAATATGTAGTTATTTCACCCAGTGATTTATGTGTTACTCATTAAACATAAGTAAATATATCTATGTATGTGGGTATACATATATACTGCATGTTTAGGTTATAACTTAATTTTGTATAAATAAGTTACACACTTTATAAAACCTTATACTCTCCCTCAAGGAATATATACGGAATTTTTAAAATCTTCGAATACAAAAGAGAGATATGAAATGCGACATTAATATTAGTAAAAGTCAGTGCTAGCTATTTTTTTGTAATTTTTTAAAATAAGTTTTTGTAATGATTAGCCAGGAATAACGCCTTCTTCAAAGATGCTCCTGGGTGAAATTGAAATGTTAATAAAGAGAATGGATTAAATCGACCAGAAATAACTGAAACGTTCCCTCTAAGGTTTCCTCATGGTATCCGTCTGCCAAATTTCATTCACGAAGCATAGAGCAACCCGAGCTCATACGGGTGACACTGGACACGCAGTGTGTTCGAACTCGAATCTAGGCAATATTGCAGCAAGTATATTCTTTGAGAATTTTCCCTTTAAATAGAATTCTTTTTGATAAGAAAACTGTAATATTAAACTAAGTTGCCAATCGTTGGTTGATGTTATATGATAAAAAGCAATTTTCTTTTTTTAACATATCGTCCGCAGAAGAAAAAAGATGTTGAGTGTGTTTGAATGGCAGAATGTAAAAGAAACTAGCTTTTAAAAACAACCTCTTTATTAGCAGACACAATAATAGTTAGATGTCTAACGAATATCCTTCATTAAAGAAAGTATTGCATTATCAATTGTTGATATTTATAGAAGTGGTTTAGGTCTTCAAGATTGGGAAAATGTTTTATAAAGTGTTACAAATGTGAATTTAATATCCGGGAAATAATTAAAAATAAATACGTTTTAATGAGACCTTTTTACATCTGTATGCTCAAAGTTATACACAAAGAAAGGAGGAAGGAGACAGAGGAAGAGAGAGAGAGGTCGGGAGGGAAATAGAAGGAGGAAGAGGAAAAGAGATTGACAGAGACGTGATTCAGAGACGCTATGAACAAGTTTACAAACAACAACGCATGCAAATATACGCTAGAGAATTCACTAAAACTATTGATATAAGAAGTCTTCAATGATGGATTTCGGATAGAGAAAGAAACTGAAAAGAGACAGAGCTTAAGTTGAAAGAGAGGCAGTGAGAAAACAAAAAGAGTAATTGTGATTTAGTAGAGACAGAGGTGGAGATTTATGAGGAAGACAATGAGCGATAGAGATAAGCTAATGGAGAAGAGAAAGGGTGGGAGGACATGGTGATTGAGGAGACGGAAAGAAAACTGTTGATTCTGGATAACGTCAATGTTTCAGACAATGAATCTTATCAAAACATGCATACATGCATACATACATACATATATACATGCATACATACATATATATATATATATATATATATA
>NC_068988.1:67674866-67677439 GCF_001194135.2 Octopus bimaculoides | reverse complement strand
TATATATATATGCATGTATATATATCAGAGGGTTTCTTAACTTTGAGTAAGCAAGTCCATGTATGCACGTTCAAGATATCTGTAAGTATATATCTGTATGTAGGAATTTATATATTACATTCTAGTTTCATGAGTGTACGCTGAAGCATAAAGAATTACTAAAAGCGATATCTATACGAACAGTTGTATTTACTTGATTGTCTTGTTATAGAAATAAACATCGATCTATAAATACTTACACCGCTGGAGATTGTACAATATAGAATACGGCTAAAAATGTCCGAAAATTGTTTTACTGAAACTATGGCATAATTAATGTGAGAGGGTCGAAAGTTTGAATACAACATCAGCCACTAATAATAAAGGACTTTTGCATAAGACAATGGCTATTGCTACACTTACACACCCACATGACAAGAAACTTACATATAATGTTCAGTTATATGCTTAGGGATATACATGTATATCGTAGCACTCCGTCGGTTACGACGACGTGGCTTCCCGTTGATCCGATCAACGGAACAGCCTGCTCGTGAACTTAACTTGCAAGTGGCTGAGCACACTACATACACGTGTACCCATAACGTAGTTCTCGGGGAGATTCAGCGTGACACGGAGTGTGGCAAGGTTGGGCCTTTGAAATACTGATACAATTGAAACAGGAAGAAAGGGTGAGAGAAAGTTGCAGTGAAAGAATACAACAGGTTTCACCAACAGCCGCATGGAATTCTAAGTGTTTTCGCTCAATAAACACGCACAACGCTCGGTCTTGGAATCGAAACCGTGATCCTATGACCGCGAGTCCACTGCTCTAACCACGGGCCATTACTCCTCCACTATGTATATATGTATATATATATATGTACACACACGTATATAAATATATTCTTTTAAGGTGACGAGCTGCCAGAATCATTAGCACGCCGGGCGAAATGCTTAGCGGTATTTCGTCTGCCGCTACGTTCTGAGTTCAAATTCCGCCGAGGTCGACTTAGCCTTTCATCCTTTTGGGGTCGGTTAAACAAGTACCAGTTACGTACTAGTGTCGATGTAATCGACTTAAAACCTTCATCTGTCCTTGCTTAAACCCTCTATGTTTAGCACCCTGTGGGCAATGCAGAAATAAATATATTCTTTTACTTGTTACTGAGACCATGCTGGGCCATCCCCTTAATGTGTTTTAATCGCATAAATTGACCACTGAACTTATTTTTTAAGCCCAGTACTTATTCTATCGTTTTTGTTTTTGACGAAACGATAGAATATGGGGACGTAAGCTTACCAACACCGGTTGTCAAGCGGTGATGCGCGGCGAACAAACACAGACACAAAGATAAAAACACAGGAGTGGCTATGTGGTAAGTAGCTTGTTTACCAACCACATGGTTCCGGGTTCAGTCCCACTGCGTGGCTCCTTGGGCAAGTGTCTCCTACTATAACCTCGGGCCAACCAAAGCCTTGGGAGTGGATTTGGTAGACGGAAACTGAAAGAGGCCCTTCGTACATATGTATATATATATGTGTGTGTGTATGTTTGTGTGTATGTCTTTGTCCCCCTAGCATTGATTGTCAACTTATTCTGGTGTGTTTACATCCCCGTGACTTAGCAGTTCGGCAAAAGAAACCGATAGAATAAGTACTAGGCTTACAGAGAATAAGTCCCGGGGTTGATTTGCTTGACTAAAGGCAGTGCTCCAGCATGGCCGCATTCAAATGACTGAAACAAGTAAAAGAGTAAAAGAGTAAAGAGTATATACGAGGGGTTTCTTTCTGTCTACCAAATCCACTCACAAGGTTTGGGTCGAGGTATATTAACGTTGGATTTATTTAGGTCCTCTGAAGAGTTAGTTGAGATAATAGGAATAATTTCTTAAGTACCCGAATGGTTACTTAAGAAATTATTATTATTATTATTATTATCATTATTGCATATATGTATACACGCACACACACACACACACATATATATATATATATATATACACATATAAATATGTATGTGTGTGTGTGTATATGTGTGTGTGTATGTGTGTGTGTGTGTGTGTGTGTGTGTGTGTGTGTGTGTGTGTGTGTGTATAATCGATTAAGTAAACAGATGGAATTGGTATAACTCTTTATTTGTACGAAGACTGTTTGGACCCATCCTGCAACTGTCCTTTGTAGGTGTGAGGTTGTACATCATACAATATAGCATCAGTCTTGCAGTCTAGGTCACATAAGGTAGATTTATTCGTAGAGTAATGTCTCGGTAAAGATCTTGATTTTGGGCTGTCACGTTATTTGCCGACTTTATTTTTGGCAGTCGTATGGTTATTTGCCCGACTCATGCAGGGCAGTCATGTTATCATTTTCCCGCTGCATTTAGGGAACTAACTCCAAAGGAAATCTACCTCAACTCCGGATGACATCAGGTAGCCCAAACAGTGCGAGTGCTTTACTTAACACATCAGCACACTAACTGACGTATGCTCACTCATTCGTCCCAAATATTATATATATCCATGGGTACATGTGTACATGTATGTATGTATGCATGTATATGTATGCATGTATATATATATATATATATATAT
>NC_068988.1:67669804-67674624 GCF_001194135.2 Octopus bimaculoides | reverse complement strand
ATATATATTAATATATATATACGTATATACATATATATAGTACTTCTGAAGTATAATGTTATGAAAGAAATATACGCTTATTAGCTGTATATTACTTCCTTTATATTTTTATATTTAATCACCATTTAACTAATTCAGCGCTTAATGTAGAAATCCTTTGATGACAAGTTTTGTCAATCAATCAATCAATCGGTTGGTAGCAATACTTTCTTCGCGTTCTCCAAATGCATATATTACGTGCCCTTATTTGCTATCTTTGTGTTGAAAACACATATGATAACTGTTCTAGAAACATACTCTTTATAATTTTGAAAAGCTGCATTTTGTGTTCCTCTGAGAAATAATATATCGGAAGCACGTAATAAATCTCACATTCAACTGTAGACACAATATGACGTTTATGGTATCCTATTTTGAAAGCATACAAAACACCAATGATATCACATATCATGCGGCGTACTGCCATCATGATATATTATTCAATTCGAAGAACGCAACAGATTACACTGGAGATCATTGTCTTCAAATTGTTCTATGCTTGTAGTTACAGACGAGATCTTGATTTATGATCTACTTAATACTTCATATTAATTTTTGCGAGAAATGTATAAATTGCTTTTTTATACATTGAGAATTTCATTAGAATTCACTGTTTCGATTTTTTATCAAGACATACATATTAACTTCATTTTCCTTTTTAAGTATCACTGTAATAGATGGCTATATTTTGTAAGCTGTTTGCATATTTTATCTGCAGTTGATGTATTTCGGTTTAGCATTTTATCAGGCTTTCAACTTCACTCTGTCGTGGGCAACAATGAGAACACTTATCTAAACTTAACTCAGTAATATATTGCTCAAACCTATGTTACACAATTCTCTTTCATAAATGAAATACTACATAATAACACAAACGCAAAGTAAACACTACAGTTTATGTTGTTTTTTTTTAATTATAAATTTCACACTATCAGTCATTGTATGGAATGTGCCCATGCTGGGACATCAATTTCAAAGTAATTTAGTAGGTTGTACTAACCAAATTCAATTAAGTGCTTATTCTAGCAATCTTTAAAAGGGAACAATTCGGAACGACATTTACACAGAATTGTAGAGTAAAGCAATTATGTCTTATATGTATTTGTGTGTGTCCTTACGTGTGCACGTATGTGGAACTCCACACAACATCCGTTTACCCTAACTAAGTTTGGTCAACAAGAGACTGTAGTACCAGATACCCAAACAAAATCAATTTGAGAGATACCACAATAAGCACACCATTGTCTGTATATTTGCCAACAGTCTTTCCTGGATAGTTTAATCATATGCCGCTGGCGGAGAAAATACAGAAATGCAGAAATACCAAATTCAACCGAAAACCTAGAAAATATTGAAATTTAATAACTTTAAAAGCTCTTCATGTATGATATTTGAGAATTCACTTTAATCTTATTGTCAAAAAGAAGGGTAGAGTCCAAGACTCTTTGTGTGGCCAGGGAGACCGGTGGTGGGAGGAGGAAAGGTATCCTGAAACCGGGGATGTGGGCTGAATTCTTGCTATAGAATGGTCGCTGTTGTACATTGACTGTCTCTATTAGTTTTTTTTAAATTCTAAACGATAAACAAACGAAGTTTTCTGAAGATAAATGAAGTTAAATATTTGCGTTAACGCAACGATGCTGTTTCCAGATATAGAAAAATCCAACTAGCCTTGTAGGTGAACGGTTTTTTATATTAGACAACCAATTTTTAGTGAAAATTGACAAATTTCAACTCTTAGTGGAGATTTGTAAAACCATAATTTTCTGAAGATAATAATTTTCTTAAGAAATATTTCATGTCAGAAAAACAAACAAAAAAATTGCAACCGAAGTTGCTATATCGCCGAAATGCATTATGAACACAAACAAATGTAACCATAAAAACCGTTGCCAGGAATTAGAAAACTTTCATTGACATTTACATCGTCTTTCCTTATAAACGCAAAATCTAAGACATCGTTTAACATTGTGAGCCAGTAATCCGAATTAAATTTTCTGTAAAATTTTGACGGCTAGAGTTCACAGGTCATGCCAATCGGTAGTAGATTTCCTGTCATTAACAAGCAATTTGATTTCAAGTATAATAAATCAATATCAATTAAAGTCACGTAGAATAAGGGAGTACTTGAATGTCCATTGAATCTTCTAGAAATTATATACTTTAATCATGGAAAGGACTGAACTTATTTAATAATGTAATGCTAAACACATTAGTCATGTAAAGCAATTTGATATGATAACAATCGGCTTATAATATTTTATCATAGTTCTCGCTGATTTCGGGTTAAGCAGGACATCAATATTGATGAAAATCATTAATACAATTATGTTTCTAATTATTGGTTTTATCGGATAGTCCTTCTCTTTCGTCCACATATCACCCATATTGTTTGTAAACCCTTGCCACTTCATTGTCCACTATAATTGTCTATAATTTCGACGATGCCTACCCACTGCAATTTCCTCCCTACAAATATCGTTCCCGAAGTCGACTACTTGCAATGCTTAAAGCGAATATTAACGGAATCTATCTCACTGGCTTTCGAGGCACCTCGATGTCAATGGGCGCAATATTTCCTCCATGAATCAACACTATTAAAAGATAAACACTTGATGTTCAAAGCCTATGGCCGTAGATCAACACACAAGGATTGGCATGAGATCAAACGACAACTGCCGGATCAGTTCAGGCTTGATGGGAAATCAATAAGTTTTGTTTTATTTTAACCTATGATATCACACGAGAAACTTAAGCAATCGCAGCACACCAAAAATAAAAATGTAAAACTAATATCACACACGCACGCACACACACCCACCCACACACACACACACACTCACACACACACACACAGACACACACACACACACACACATATAATGTGTTTCTGTGTGTGTATTCGTAATAATAAAATAAATATGTCTTTTTAAGATCCAACTTATTCTATAACATTAAAGATAAACTCAATTAAGTACACAATTTAGAATCTTACGTTTATTATATTTTATAAATTACTGTCTACGGTTACAAAGGAAAGCATTAATAACTATTTCCTGATAATTGCTTTCCATTTCTCGTTTTACTAATGTGCCACCTTCACGTGATATTGTTGATGCGTCTGCTTTTAATTAACGTGTTAGTAACTGAGTCAACGACAACCAAATGTCGGAAAGGATTTCTAATTGATAGTACGACGCCGTCAATAAAAGGATTTTCATTTGCGTTCTTGATTTTCCATTTTTCTAGCAGCAGTTTCGAATTGGAGTGTCATACCTTCTTGATCATTATATATGTGTAGGTGTATATATAATGAGTTCAATAGAATTTCTCATTTTAGCGATTTGCAGAGTTTTTCCAATTTGAGGAATTGTTCTTTACCATAGTAGAAAAGATCTTAGCACTTAATAACATAACTGTACTACGCTGAGTTCAAATCTTTCCAAGGCAGATATCTTGTTTCATTCAAAGTAGATGTGTGTGCGTGCGCGCGGGATGTGGGGGAATTTGTTGATGTATTGTAACAATACTGAGTGTAAAATTCATTATGTTTTGTTTCTAGCAACAGAAAACTTTACAATGTTTCAAGTTCCTTTAGCCCAATATTTCAAAAGCCAGCTTGTGGCATTGCAGACTTTTCAAAATACGAAGTAGTAAGACTTACCATTCTGCTTTATAGAAACAGTGTTACTGAACATATATAAACTTTATATGCAAATATCGACCAGCATCTCATGAATATTTAATTAGAAAGGTATGTTCTCATTGAAAGTTATTTGGGTTGGTTGTCTGACGTAAATAAAACAGTTGACTAAATGACTAGTGATGTAGTTTTCCTACTTAACTTGTATGTGAATTCTATTTAAGCCTAACATTCCAATTACAAATAATATAGTTTGTCATTTTTTATAAATGCCGCCATTCTTTCTGTTTCGCCGTATCTTTCCCTTTATATAAATATGTGCGTATGTGCGTGTGTGTATGAGTGTGTGTGTATGTGTATGTGTGTGCGTGCGTGTGCGTGTGCGTGTGTGTGCGTGTGTGTGTGTGTGTGTGTGTGCATTATATATGCATGCCTATATAAGCATACATGTTGACTGACTAGGTGCATACCCCAGCATCTCAGACATATAAGCGACTGAGTATAGAGGACTCTTGTGTGGCACGCCAGTCTGCATCAAGGTTAACCTGCAGCTGCTGCAGCTGCTGTTGCCTCCGGCAGTACTCGTATGGTGAGAGAACTAAAGCAATGCGAAATGAAGTGCTTTACTGAAAGGTACAACACGCCACCCACTCCCGGAATAGGTCTTATGACGTTATGAATGTTAGCCCAACACCCAAGTAACTATAGTTCGTTATCTCTGTTTTTAAGCACTGTAAGACTTTACATTGCTATTAGTTATTTTACCCAACATATTTTTGTACTGTTTAGCATAAATCTGCACCGATATGTAGCATTGGCGGTCTTCGAACAAAGAGGCAAGAAGATTATCACCCCACTTCATATAATCATATAAACTACCGGGACCTGTGGAATTTCCGGTATGTAAGTCAGCATATTTGGAAATATCATGTTATTATATTAAACGCATGCAATGAATTTCCAAAAGAGCTTTTGAAATCCTGCAATTTAATCAAAACTGTATTTCTAAATATAATCGAAATGAACTCAGAGGGTATTGCTCATTTTCTTTCTTTTGATACGTTGGACAGATATGATGTGCATTATAGTTTAAGAAAATAAAAGGAGAATTAAAATATATAAAATTTACATATATATA
>NC_068988.1:67668301-67669693 GCF_001194135.2 Octopus bimaculoides | reverse complement strand
ATATATATGCATAGACAGACAGACGTACAGACAGACAGGCAGACAGATAGATAGATAAATTGATGGATAGATAGATATAACTACATTTTTCGCTGTCCGACCACCGTCGAATCTCAAAGTTATATACCAATTGAGTTTATTTTCATTTCTTTTCATTTCATTTCCGTTCAGCTACATATCTACTTGCATATCTATTGTTATTACATCTCTCTACCCCCTCTGTCCCTCTCTCTACCCTTCTCTCTCTCTCTATCTTTCTCTCTCTCTTTCTCTCTCTCTCTTTCTCTCTCTCTATTTCTCTCTCTCTCCCTCTCTCTATATATCTCTCTTTGGGTCTATTTTTTCCTCTCTCTTAGTTTCCCATTCTCCCTCTCTCTCTGTATATATTTCTTTATTCGAATTATTACCGCTCTTGGCGTAAGAGTAACACAATGGCAAGACAAAGAGCGGTGCAACAACGCGTAGAATAATATTATATGTAAGTTATCTTTAACACACATAAACAAGTTATCTTTGATATTCTCCTAACTCACTGTAACTTCATATACAGACTGTATACCTCTTGCTAATTACTTTATACAATTTCACCATTTAGTTATTGAAAATACCCTTCATACGTGGTTAGTCACCCTCTTTGTTTTAAACGACTTTCCTTCTATCTAATCACACTATTATCATTTTATTTTTTTCTTTAGAACGCTTTGTTTTCTTCAAATGGCGATCTAAATTGTGAATCTTTAAAAGCAATCTCCTCGTAAAGAGTTTTTATACTTGCTTTAACTTGGATAAAAGTGATGCTTCCAACAGCTGTTCGTGTTACATAACAAAGAATTATGTAAGAGAATGCAGATAGCAGTTATCACCCTCAGGCATGTTTAAGCAATACGTGATACGATTACGAAGTTTTCGTCAACCTCAGTCAAACGTGATTCCCTTAGAAACGTTAATAGTTGCCGAGTGTAAAAAAGAAATTAGATCTCTCAGGAAAAGTAAAGTATCGATAAAATAATTTTGAAAACCATTTCTGATGTATAGTAAGGAACTAAGTCAATATTTGTGGTGGTATGTGTAACAAACTGAAGAGGAATACATGCTTATCTAAATATAATTAGAGGTGATCCCAAAGACATGTACACATGATAGTATAGACACACATACATACACCACATACACAGATATTTATGTGTGTATATATTGTTTATTCATAGCTGTATAATACATATTCACATTATAATTTAACATCTCTGTTTTATATACAAGATTAGGAAAATGTGAATGCTGAGTTGAATTATCAGTTAATGATACTCGCTTATTAAATCTGTGTTCGTGCATATGTCTGTATGCAAATATATATGTATTTATATGCATATGTATATATATATATATATATAT
>NC_068988.1:67662735-67668165 GCF_001194135.2 Octopus bimaculoides | reverse complement strand
TATATCAATGAATTAAGGTTTGATGAAAATGAATTCCATAAGTGTCGAAAGATTCAAAAGAAAGGTATGCACTGCAAATTTCGACTGAAATAACATTATCAGGAGAATCCATTCCAACAGCTGAAATTAAAAATATAATAACCTTGAGAATATGGTATGGTAGCTGATTGTCTAAGAATAGGGGCGTCGAGATCATGGCACAAATCGATATTGAGTTGAAAGACAGGCTAAAACTATTGAGCTTGCAGTTTGGTCTATATTCTTGTATTGCTTGACTCATTCTCATATAAAAGGTTGTACTGTCGAGAGTGGAGACCATTGACCAGATGTGCAGTGTTTACATAAGGAGATATCTTGGTCTACCTTGAGCAATTAACAGTTCAGTGCTATATCGGGAAACATGGTCTCTTGAATTACCTGTAACATCAGTTGTTGATATCTACGAAACTGGAAAGATGCGAATGGTCAAGATATAGAAATGCGGGACAATCCGGCAGATGCTAAAGCTACTGGTAAATGGTATTCAGAGAAAGAAACTGACAACATAATAATATTCACTTATTAAATTAGTGTTTGTGTACATGTCTGCAAATATATATGTACATGCATAAGTATATATATATATATATATATATATATATATATATAAATTAAGGTGTGTGGAATATGAATTCCATTAGTGCCTAAAGATTCAAAAGAAAGGTATATACTGCACATTTAGAGTGAAATAACATTAGCAGGAGAGTCCATTCCCACAGCATCTTTGGAACACTGAGATATAGTGGGAGCAATACAAAGTGACTGGAAAGGGTTTGATTGCAATCAATTTAAGCAATTTTCTGCAATGACACAGAGGAAGGGCAGAGCCGCCATTAATGACTGTGTTACTGCTAAAAAAAAACAGATAGAAGGGAATTGCATCTGAAGAACAGATAAAAGGGAATTGCATCTGAAAAACAGATAAAACGGAATTGCATCTAAGAATAGATAAAAGGGATTTGCATCTGATTTAATGTATTCAACGAGGTCATTGAAATAAAGTTGGGCTGTGATGAGATCTGGAGGTGAAGTACATCCCGGTTGAGTTTTCTTCTTCAACGCACCTATGATATACTGCCATCTTCTTGCAATTTGATGGGATAGAAAACAGTGAATGACGACAAATGTAGACGTGAAGAAGTTGGTGCGCGAACGCATATCCTATCTAACTGCCCAATGGCGTTGAAAAATTATATATTGAAGCACAATTAGGCCTTCGAAATTTTCCAGGAACAAGATGGAAGCAATAAGTGGTGACAAGAAACTACAAAAGGATGGCAGTAAACGGTTTATCGTATAAATGACGAGAACTAGAACGAAGTATGGGAAGTGACAGCAGATCTTCTTGGGTGTAAACGCCTCTTTCTGTTACCAACAAGGAAAAAGCCGGAGATAACAATATGGTGTGGGAAACGTAAGGTATTCCAATTTGTTTGAATTAACTGTTCCACACGAAGACAATTTAGATGCAGCCCACTCTAAGAAAATCAAGCGTTATGAAACGCTACTGGAATACTGTACAGATGTTGGTTGGAGTGCAGTGCACTTCCTTGTAGAAGCTGGATGTAGAGGTTTTATTCGTACCAGGTGGCTGCTAGAAACTGGTGTCTAACATCGGTAAGCAAACGTCATTTGGAAAGAGATCCAGGCAACACTGGATATGGCTAAAAAAAATTATGAAAATGGACTCGAGATAGGATATTAGTTAATCGAAACAGACGCGGTGTGCTGTAAAACCGCCGAGAGGAAGGACCAAAAACGTTGCGCATTCTCTCCTAATGAACCGTGAAACCTACAGGCATCTAAGAGCGGAGTTTTCGACTGACTGCACTTGTGCTAGCAAGCGCATTCCAAATCATTAAGATCTTACCGTCCTGAAACAAAGATTCTTCTTTTGGCTCCTTACACAACTACATACGTTACAAATTATCTCTTTGAGTTTGTAAATAATGCTATAAAGTAAATTCCTATGATAAAGCAGACGAATCGATCATTAATATTATTATACTCGATAGACAGGGGATTTTGCAATTCAATCAAAGTGTATTTTTTAAGGTCACCCAAAAGTGATAGGTAATAATAATGATGATATTTTACAGATATAGCTAATTGGTAGAGTTAAACCTTAGTGGAATGTAAATTTAGTACTGATGATTTATATTCACATGTATAAACAAAAAATGATATATTGTACTATATGTTTAAAGTATTTGTGTTTGTTGTATATTCTACTATAGCTCTCCGTCTATTAAAAGGCAAGCATTTAAATGTAACCCACGAAATTTAATTGATTGGACACGTTAAGCTAATAAGCAGCGCATGGCTAATTTATGAGAGATGTCACTATGATAAAATCAATGTCTAAATGTTATATACTGTAGCTTTTATATAAGTAGTAGGATTTTAACAAATCTTAATCCTGAGTTATGCATGAAATATATATTGAAATATATATTGTAAGAAGCCCATGCAATGAATTCTAAGAATATTATAACAATTAACTACATTAAGACGATAACAAGCCGCAAGTTGTTGAGCTAGATCCTTTGTAAATCTCGCAGAATTATCAATAAAAAGATCATTAAAAAATGTATGCACTCTTTCAATCCATGATATAACCAACACAAATATACTTTTGATACACTTGATAGGAAATCAGACCAAATATAATTTTGACCAAATATATGTGAAACATAAATGCATAAACTTAAGCTTTGATATAAAATGGATAATGTTCAGCTTGAAATTGAATGAAGTTGTTGAGTAAAATTCGTCAGGTTTACTTATCTGAAATAAAGGTAATTCGGTTCCTTGATGAGCGAATATCTAGATATAAATCAGAGTTAATTTCATGTTGCTGGCAAAAGTCTAACTAATGAAAAAATAATCCAAGGAAACAGAAGCATTTACCTTGTTTTTGAAAAGCTGCCGCCTGTATGCACCAATAAAATTTAGACCTTAATAATTATATACAAATTCTAGGAAAATGATTTCAATTACATTCATTCTAACATAATCTTATGCTATTTCTTGAACGCCCGTAACCGATCATACGTCAGGTATGTATGTATTTTTGTATGAAATTGTATATGCAAGTAAATGTTTTCGGCAAATACCGATCAATAACTAGTAACCGCTTGAAATATTTTGTGGCGGTAAAGTTTGATTTGTTGGAAATTTCTTACTTCTTGTAGCGAATGACAGGTCAAATCATTGATCGTGAGCCGCCAGTTAACTAGAAGGGAGACTGAAGCTAGTTTTATTACGAGTATTACGATTATCCTCTGATATAGATGTGGAAACGGGAAGATGTTATTTTTCTGAAGTAACCTTGCTTGTAGCAATAACAACATGGGAAAATAGGTTTTTCTGGTTTCTAAGAGTTATTTGCTGAGAGCGGGATACATCTGGATGTCTACAGCATCTAAAACCAATAGTAAACTCAGGGCTAATATACTTGACGTTTGGGAAACGAAAAATATTAAACATACTTCGCTAACAGCGAGGAGAGAAAACTATCTGAAATATTAATACGGCTCCACAAAACAGGGGAGACAACTATGAAATTTTAATTATTTAAACTTCATTATTTTCATCAGTGTTCCGCAACCTTTTCTCACTTGTTGTACACATATTTTGTTCAAAATTCAGTGGCACGTCTGAACTAAAAACATTACTAAAAGCATCGGGAAAAAATTATATTCAGGTTACAATGAGGCACACCTAGCATCGTTTTGTGGCACACCAGTGAGCAGCAGCATACTGGATGCGGAGCACTGATCTAGATTATTAGCTTCCGACAGAAATTCTTTAAATAAACGTTACAGTAATTAATATCTTAGAATATCGTTGATGTATATAGGATTTTAGTGAAAAAACATTGAGTGAAGTATTAACTTAATATTTACTGGCAGAAAAATACCTAGAGACCCCTGCTGCATGAAGTACACATAGATAAGAGGACGTTAAAATAATCATTGTTGCGAACCGATATATTTGATTGGTTTATTACATGGTTTCTTTTCCATAGGACATTTACCGTTGCTGCTGATACTGTTGATGACGTTGTTATTTTGATTTGCGCTATCATAGTTGTTGCTGCTTTATATATGTAGATGATGATGATGATGATGATGATGATGACATTGTCATTGCCTTTGTTGTTGTATCTCCTACTGTTACTCTTCTTTATGTTGTGATAACAAAAATGAATAGGTCTCAATCGAACAATTATTTGAAATAATGAATGTTGACGGTATAAAGATGCTGCTACATGTTGGCATTGGTTCGAATAATTCTCAGTTTCTTACCCTGGACAGTAACTACTTTCTAGATATCAGTACTTCTAGTTATCATTGTTGTACTTATTGCTTTTATTTAGCCCATGGTAATCGCGATGGAGCTGACCAATGATTGTAACCATTCCAGTCGTAACCATCTCGGCTAATTCATAAGTACAGTTAAACCAGGACATCGTTGTCCAATGTAAAACGCATAGAGAATGATATGAAATTGTTTTAGATGTTATATCTAACAGATGCCTTTCCAGTTTGCGACACACGTGACTTGAATTATCAGCGAAATGCTGTTGCTGCAGTTACTTTCTTACCGTTTTTTTATTGCTTCTTGTTCGGTTGCTAGGGAATGACATGACGGTGAGAAATCATTAAAGGCTAATCATTGCAAAGAAATAAACGAGAAAGAGGAAGTCAAAGACCGGGAGAGGGAGTAAATGTGGCAAGGGAGAGTAAAACAGAAAAGAACTTAGGAACGATAGCAGCAGAGCATAAAAATGAATAATAGAGAAATGATTATATAAATTCTTAAGGTACATATTATTACACAGTTGTGTGTAAAAAGAAAAGAAAATATGTTGAGGACGAGTAATTACCAAGAGTCAAAATGGAAACAAAAGGGATAAAAGAGACAGAAAGAAGAAAACAAATAATTGCAAAAGTGTGAAACATAAATAGAGAATTGTAATATATTCTAACCCGTGTGTGATAAGCTGAGAGGAATATACATGAATGTTTGATTGAAATCCACATAAATTCAGGAAACTTCGGAAACCAACGAAAGCATATTAACTTAAGAAGATTTGCTTCATAAAGAAACAATTTCAAGTATATAGATGTCTCACTTTTAACTTCCTGAACAAAAGCAAGGGGAAAAAAGAAATTACGTTGCGACAATAAATATTGATTCTGCGCCTATATGGGCGCCGGCGTGGTTCTGTGGTTAAAGTGAGCATTGCACAACTACGTTGTTGCCGTGTTCAATACATTTGAGAGGCAATTAGAATGTGTTTTACTACGGCAGTTATTTAGTTGGTGGAAACTACACCAAAGCCTCATTTGTATATACGCGTGCGCATATATATATATATATATA
>NC_068988.1:67661546-67662057 GCF_001194135.2 Octopus bimaculoides | reverse complement strand
TATATATAACATATGGTATAATTATAAACAGGGTACATTTTAGCCATTTCTTCGCACACTGGAGAAACGCTGAACAACCCTAAGCGATTTTCGAACCTTATCAGAGTCGTCTACATCATTCTGACAGTCTCTACAGAAGCAAACAGCTACACTGTTTATATACTCAAAAAATTCAGTAGTTACTCTATAAAGGAGTTGCTAGTTTGCTCACCGAAAGTGTTTAGCACTCTGTAAATACCAGCGACCTGTCAACGGGGATCTTAGTCCACACAGAATGAAGATATGATATAATATATATATATACGAAAGGTGTGCGTGTGTGTGTGTGTGTTTGTGTGTATGTGTGTGTTTATGTGTGTGTGAGGATGTGTGTGTCTATGTGCGAGTGTGTGTGGGTGTGTGTATGTTTGTTGAACACAATGCAACGCCCATTCCAAGAACTGAAAACGTAATCTCACGATAACGAGAGCGAGGCGTTAACCATTAATGCACACATTTCCACACACACACA
>NC_068988.1:67657084-67657754 GCF_001194135.2 Octopus bimaculoides | reverse complement strand
CACACACACGTTTGCATTTGCACACATCAGATACCCATAATCTGATTATATATAGTATCATGTGTAGTTGTTTGATACGCGCAGAGAAAAATATACGGACACACACATCTGCACGGTATCTGCCTCCACACCTACTTATGTATGCGTATACGACACAGAAACAAAAAAACGCTCATAATGACACACACGCTCATGAGTAGTTGCTAACAATACACACACTGACATAAATACTTTAAGTATAACATTCTTATATAAATAAACACTTACTAACATTTACAAAAGTCCATGTTGGCACATGCATACACAACCTTACGCACACACTCATATAAAGCATTTATAAAATTACTTTCACAGACACAAAGAAAAAAACACGTTCATATACAAATTAACGCAATCCTAACGTTTGTTTAACTAAGTTCGGGAGTAGATATTCATGCATCACGGTCTCGTCTAATTAGGGGACGGCTGGAATTCACAGGTTCAAGGTTTTCCGTATAGATGTTGATACTCACCTAAAAGGATGATCAACAGAAAAGCCGCACTTGAGCTAACATTCACTTCTGATACAGGAAGAGGTTATACATACAATATACATGCATATATGTATGTGTGGGGCTGCATACATACACACACATACACACACACACATACACACACACACATATATATA
>NC_068988.1:67651100-67656790 GCF_001194135.2 Octopus bimaculoides | reverse complement strand
ATGTTGGATATATAAATGATTTGAATAACACCTGCGTTTGACTACAATTCTTAATTTATCCATGTTATAGAAAAAACATTTCACTTAACCCTGGAATTTCTACATTTATAATTAGGCTGTAATATCCTTGGCACTTATGTGAATTTTTGCTACCCTGGTAAGTATTTATTTTTTCCCGTGTTATTTGTATACATTGAAAAAGTACACATATATTTATATACGCTACTTCAACCAGGTTTCCATATAACCTGCAAATAAAATAGTTGATATATATGGAGTTATTTAATATAAACGGCTCTCTTAAGGATATACTCATTCTCCCAAGAAAGGTTTTCCTTAAACAACTCATTAGTAAGACAAACTCCTTTATTAACCGTATTAGATGGCTTGCGTTTTTCTTCGACAATAAACACATTAAACAACTTTCTAACGATCTAACTCCTGAATTCAGCAAATTGCTTAAATCTAAAAACAACCCTCCACCTAACCCAAGATTCGTACATTTTGAAGACGATCTCTTCTCTATCGTGAGGAATGTGAAATTCCATCGTTCACCCTTAAAAAATAAACATCTGAGGTATCTTCACAATGTCACCAAAGAAATTCACAAAATTGGTGGGATACTGGTTCAATCTGATAATTCAGTAAACATATATATAGACTTATCTAGAATTGCTTGGGAAAGTATAACAAAGGAATTATAGGATTACTGGTAAAAGTGCTGTCAGGAAAGCTAACCTTGAGGCTAAGAAAACTATGGAGAAATATGACTTAGAAATGAAGACTGAACCTCGTGATCCCAAACAACCTCGTTTTATTTTAAAAGACCACAAACGAAATATTTTTGATGACCCAACCTTACGACTTATTTGTCCTTCTAGCTCTGATATCGGTGTACTTAGCAAAAATATTCTAAATAAATATATTCCTCCCTTAATTAATAAATTAAAGGTCTCACCAGGGATGAAATTAATGTGGTGTTAGCTGCCAAAAAATCAATCATTAAATTTGAAAATAAGCTATGGGTCCGTAAAGATACGCCTGACAATTTTGATGTCACGATGGGAAATTCTTACTCAGCACAATTGGCTGATTGGTCGGTATATATATCCTTTATGAGATGGCTGACCAATTCCCAAGCATCAATGGAGGTGTATATCGTGTTGATTGTCTACTCTACCTTCAAAACGCTTCTAACCAGGTTAGTTAATTTTTTCCGAAACATTGGCTTAAACATTGTTTTCGATTATGATGTAATAAAGCCAACACTTTTTGGATATTACCCTTAACTTATATAATGATTCATACTTCCCATACCATATAGCCTCAACTAATCTAAAGTATTTTAGCTCTTTCAATAATAGCCCTCATTCAAGGGCTATTAGAAGGAACCTAGTTAGAAATATTTCAGTTAGAATTTCTAGATTATCTGCTAATATTGATATTTTCAACGATAAAGCCGAATTTTATAAATCTGCCTTACTTAAAGCAGGCTATAAAAAAATTACCAATATTAACCCTATTGACATTAATTCTTCCTCTATTAATCAGAACATGAAAACACGTCATAACAGTAATAACAATATAAATTTCAGTTCCAATACCAACACTAAATCAAAAAATGTAAATTTGAAGCGTAAGGGAGATAACCGTTCTTTATAACCCTTTATACGTAATAAAAATATGTTAGGACTTTTAAAAATAATTACCCTAACAACAAGGTGTGTCTTAGTAAATCTGTTTGACTGATCATTCAATATGATAAGCAGATCAAATCCAACCTCCATTACCAGTTTCGTAAGCTATAGATAACAATATTTTAAAAAATTCCAGATACCATTCCATTACCCAATTAGGATAGGTTTTTCAAACGCCAAAAATCTTTCACAAATCGTCTCTTCTTTATATACCCAACGTAACATGGATGTATTGCTAGTACACCGACTATTGCGTTATTAGCCTTGATAGGTCCTCTCATATAGGTGTTAGGTGCATAAAAATACACAGATCGTCATGGACACTGAAATTCCTAAACTTCACACAGCTTTTGAGGCTGATGGTTAAAACCAAGAGGCTTTCCTTCACAACCTTGCAATCAAGAAGCTGGCCCGTCAAAATTTACTCGGAATTAAAAGGAGAATGAGAGCAAAGACACACACGCACACAAACAAACAAACAAACAAACACACATAAATGACGATATTTTTCATTATTCCTACTTACCCAATTCTTCTTGCAAGATAAACTCAAGACTAGATCAAAAGGCGTTTTTCAAGGTGGTACATATTGGAGTTGAATTAAGTGAGCGAACAACGAACTTGTTAACCACACAGCCATACACATAATTCGCCGCTATTTATTTGCATATTCTATAATAGGGATATGTTTTTGCTACAGAATTTATCTGTAGATTTTTTTTAACCACCAATATACAGCATTGAAAAATGCACTGTATATATAATATTTCAGAAAGTACACCTGAAAAGTAAAACTTAGTTAATACACAAACACAATTCCAAAGAAAAACTGACTTATGTTGCAATCATTATGAACTCTGTGTCAAGATATAAAATAATTGAAATTCAAATGAGCTCAAATCATTATTTCTAAATTTGTTTATTTTCTGTCTCGGCAAATTTACTGTTCTTTGTACAATCAATATTTCTATTTATGTTGTTCTTGTTGCTTTTATGTTTTCTATATTTTGTCTATCAAGAATGTTCTTGAAGACTGTTTAGGGTGAGACATTACCTAGCTGATATTATGAATAATTCAATATCTCATATTTTATGTTCAATTTTTTGTTCTTTTTAAGTAGTGTAAAGTTTGAGTAATTTCCATATCAGCTATGTTACGTTCTTAAATATAATATACTTAATGTTCATAGAAGATATGTATGTTCTAATACATGCCTAGTTTTTGCATTAGTATAACGTTTTAAATATAGCTATTCTCTATAAAAGTTAAAGCTTTAATATACGCCAGCCTTTCACATCAGTTAAAATATAGTACTATACAAGTTATCCATGGTCATAACACACGTCTATCTTTACTATTTGATATAGCTACATCTCATAAAGCGGCAAGTAGGCAGAATCGATGGCACGCTCGGTTAAATGCTTAGCAGTATTTCTACCACCTTTACGTTCTGAATTCAAATTCAGCCGAGGTCGACTTTGTCTTTCATTCTTTCGGGGCTCGTTTAAATAACTACCAGTTTACGCACTAGGGTCGATGTAATCGACTTGCCCCCTCCCCGAAATTATTGGTTTTGTCCCAAAGTTTGAGACTAGTATATGTAGAATGAACAATTCTAAAAATGATTACATTTCCTATTATTATGTTCCTTAAAACTCTGTCAGTATTTCTTACCAGTTAATTTCTCAAGCACTCCGTATTCTAGACCAGATAATAACATAACACATTATTGCTTCATATTTCATCTTTTGTAAGCGTCTGATTATTCCATTGATTGTAAGCACCTGATTATTCCGCAATTATCTGTAAGTGTAATACAATTATCATACCAAAGTAGTATTACATCATGTGATAAGACTAGACCTTTGAAATGCAGGTCCAATGCTGGGAGAGGGGCGGAGAGGAAAGAAGATCGCGTGCAAGAGAAAGAGAGAGATGGCGGTGGATAAATGGAGCATGTTCTGATCAAATTCTTTATTTACCTATCCAGTGTTGATGAATGGCAAAGCTGACTACGACGGAAGTTTAACTTAGAAATTAAATGTGCTGTTAGTTGGGTGTCTTTAGAGGAATCCACTGCATTGCGAACGTTCCTACAAAATCTGTGGATATAGGATGATATGGATATTTGATGTGTGGATATAGCATGAGTCGTGGTTTAATATGCAATTTCTCGTCATCCACCACATGTCTTACTTCGCGCTAAGAAAAGGCTCGGGTGATGATAACATAGTTTTATTGTTTGACCTCCACCACACACAGTCCCATATTCTTCTGACACACTCCAAACAAGAGCCTTCCCCCAGTTATTGGCGGTAACCCACCATTGCATTCTAAGTGTGGACATATTTAACCTGATCAATTTCTCCACTCACACCTGCCTTTTGTATTTGTTTTCTTTAGTGGAGAAGAACAAATCCTAGGGAACCGACTTCATCATTTCAAGCTGAGCTTCAAAAAGTTAAAGGGGCTTATTCGAAAGGAGATTATCACTACTTAAACCTGCCCAGTGAGTCCCCTACACGACTATATTTGCCACAACCACCAAACAATATACATTCATCTATAAGAGGTTCTGGATAGATTACTGGCGGATCGAGTGTGGTTCTGTGTAAAGAGTTTAAGTTATCTCTCCTTATGCTGCAACAACAAAACAAGAACCTTTAGAAGATTGATAATAATTTAGCTAATTTGACTTAGTTTCAAGTAAAGATAAATATCATGGAGGTATCATATATTTGATAATATAGAATGAAATACATATATTACAGTATTTGAAAGAATCATCTTATGAGTCACCTAGACACGTCATCAGTGATTTTTTTTTGATAACACTGGGTGTTTCGTGTTTTTCAGCTATCAACCATGCCCATCCGAGGGATATAGCTAGGGTTGATCAACCCCAGCTTGTATCCATTTACATTAGCATAGACAACGCTACCCCTTCCAAGGATCACTCAGTTTAGATCCACAACCACCTTGGACCATATTTTTTTGTCTCCAAATTGATAGCCTTTCGCCTACCCCACCTTGCGACGCCCAGTATGTTGTAAGGTCTGCTGATGGAATGGACTGACAATCGCCTGCATCGACCTTATTGGTATCAAATATCACTTGCTGCCCCTTTCTTAGTGTCTCTAATTCTCTGTTTATGTTTACTTTTATTTCTCTGTCATTTCTATTACCGTCTGTTTATCAGTCTAGCTATTTGGTTCCTTCCCTCCCTCCCTCTCTCTCTCTCTCTCTCTCTCTCTCTCTCTCTCTATCTATATTCTTTCTCTTCGTATATGTTTCTCTCACTGTATCTCTGTCTTTTCCACTCTATATCTTCCTCTTTTACTCACACTCACTCTTTCTTTATTTGTTCTCTTCCCCTTCTCTGTCTCCTTCTTTATTTCCAATATCATACTGTCCATCGCAACCTCCACTCAAATTTACATTAACTAGAACCCTATCATTTTCATAGGAAGAACGAATTACGATTTAATTCTAAAATAGTCTACGTTTAATAGTTAAACAAAAAGTTAATCTGACCAGAAATCGAAACCATGTTTCTTTGGATTTCGTGGGTTGGTCGCTTATAAGCTCATTTAATCTTTGCTCCTGCTGGTACGCAGAGGAGAAACTAAAAAAAAAAAACAGCTACCACAAACTTCTCTTTATATCTAAACAATTCTAGATTTTATTGCTAGATGTTACAGGAGACGGCTGTTGAGCGATATCCAACAGCTAAGTAAACAGTGCACGGCTATTGACACCACACTAACCTAGCAAAATTGCTGCTGCTGCTGATACTACTACTACTACTACTACTACTACTACCATCACTACTACTCTGCATATATATATATATATATATATGTATATATATATATATAATTATAATACAGGGTATCAAGAGATACCACCACGCTGAAAAAATAGCAGTCAAATCCTATATAAATATAAATATAAATATAAATATAAATATAAATATATATATATATATATAT
>NC_068988.1:67649365-67650904 GCF_001194135.2 Octopus bimaculoides | reverse complement strand
AGAGAGAGAGAGAGAGAGAGAGAGAGAGAGAGAGAGAGAGAGAGAGATAGAGAGAGACAGAGTGAGAGAGACAGAGTGAGAGAGACGGAGAGTGCTTGACAGGACAGGCAGAACATTTTTTTTTACATCCAATGCATGAGTAGTTATTTTAATCGGACGAAAGTCAGGCAAGGCCGAGAATTTCGTGAATAGCTGGCACGAAACTCACGACCTTTCGTCAACTTCTGTCGTTCAAAAGCAATATACATAAATAAATATAGATACTATATGTGTGTGCGCGCGCGCGTGTATTGGCACGCACACAATAATTTAGGCACACATACCGCGATACACACGCATACTCAAATATACATGCACACATACGAGGTCTGATCAATAAGCGTCCGGACTGTTGGCAAAGGAACGAAGCTAACGCACGCATAGGCAAGCCACTTGGCTAGGATTGCCCTTAAACTCTGCTGCGCATGCGCACGAAGTTTGAATGTTCTAGCTCAGCTAGTTCGCAGCAGTGCTTGGAAGGAAGGTGTTTAGCGTGTGATCGTTGTATTGACCATGACAAAGTTGTCATACCTGCTCAGTGACCAACGCAAAGTTGCAGAAAGTGAATGGGGAGATTATATGAGCCGCACACAGGTGTACGAGTGGTTCAGACGTTTCCAAGATGGCCGAAAAAAATGTCCATAGTGAGGAACGTTCTCGGAGAACCTCAATAAGCAGAACTGAGAAAAATCATCGAATCACCATCCGTGAGTTATCAGAGGATATGCAGATTAGTTACGGTTCAGTTCAGTCCATTATCACTGCAGATTTGGGTATGAGATGCATGTCTGCCAAGTTTGTGCCAAAACTGTATTCACGTGACCAAAAAGACACTCGAGTTTCAATTGCACAAGATCTCCTTGACTGTGTCGAGAACGATGAAGACTCTTTGAAAACTTTCTATAGGCCTCTGAGCAGGTATCGCCAAGGTTTTGGCAAACTTTGATGCAGATTCTCCGCTCAACTTTCTCTGTCATGGTCAGTGTAATGATCACATATATATATATACACACATATACGCTGAACCACAGAAGAAACGCCAGATGTGTGACTGTGAAATATGTTTTAATTTCATTATGTCAGATATAAATTTTGATAAACCTGATAAAATCAATTTCTTGGATGCACTTTGACTGCAGTCTATGGGTCGTTATCATGTGTTCTGGTAGTTAGCACATTCAGCACATCGATATTGGAGGGTGTGACATGTTCAATACCGTTAAATGTACACTGTTTTTACATTCTGTCTCCATTTTTCCTATCTTATTCATTTCTGTCAAAGAGCGTAGGTTCGATGCATAAAAGGTTTTTCCATTTTTTCCGAGCGTTACACTAATACACCTGCTTGTTGTTCCTAGACCTCTCTTCATCTTTTGTTTTTCTGTAAATATGAATTTTATATATATATATATATATATTTAGAGAGAGAGAGAGAGAGAGAGAGATACATACATACATATATACATATGTGTATGTATATATATATATATATATATATAT
>NC_068988.1:67648364-67649205 GCF_001194135.2 Octopus bimaculoides | reverse complement strand
AATATATGGATTCGTAGAATCGTGTAGACATCACAGAAAGCTTCTGTAATGGACTCTGCAAACAAGTTACATAACAATCCAATGCAGAGTACCATGCTGCTGAAAACAAGCTGCAGTCAACGAAACAATTTCATGATGAGTATATACACCATAAAAAGGGAACTCTGAGTTGAATCGTTGGTGTTCTAGTGACCTGATGAGCTAGCTTTCAGCCTTTGCGTTGATGTGTGAATTTACAGTTGTATTATATTATACGTAGTATGCATATTAGTGCAAGCATGTAAACATAATTTATTATGAACTGAAATTTTTATTACGTAGAGAAGAATCCGATACCGTCTGAATTCTATGTGTGTCAGGTGGTTGAATAAACGTATTCATTTCTCCTATTTCCTAATTTTTATGATTCATATGTATATGTGTATATATATATACGCGCGCGCACATATATATGCGTGTGTGTGTGTGTGTGAGTGTGTGTATGTGGTGTGTGTGTGGGTGTGGGTGTGCATGTACTATAAGCGATAAACAACGTCAATGAAGAAATTAATATTTCATGTTAGTCTGAATTCGGAGGGATAAAAAGGAGAATGCCATGCGTTTCGGTGTTTATTCTTTCAGGTCAAAATAGAGCAAACTTTAAAAGGATAGATAAGAAAGAAAGAAAAATAAATGATGAGTAGAATGGCATTATTGTATACAATGCATACCGGATGTAAATATATATACATGCATATATACATACATATATACAAACACACATACATATAATTTAAGGAAGAGAAAAACAAAATTCAGGTAGGAGAAGCTTTTCAGTTCATATTAGTTTAATGGTGAAGCG
>NC_068988.1:67646960-67647227 GCF_001194135.2 Octopus bimaculoides | reverse complement strand
CAAAGACATCTGCTCCCATAAATTCTAAAATAAAATTTAGGATTTATGGAGGTTGAAAGTTGAGAACATAAACAGGATAGACGACACATACAAGGAAACCGAACGAAAACAACTATGAAGGATATTTAGACCAGAACGAGTGGAGACATATTTTCTTTGAAGAGAAGAAAGATAGAAAAGAGAGAAAAATCGCCCACTCCTTTGAACGTCTGTGCAGGAAAAGAAAGATGGTCACGTGTGAGCAACGAGACATATTATTATTATTAT
>NC_068988.1:67646087-67646950 GCF_001194135.2 Octopus bimaculoides | reverse complement strand
ATATATATACATGCATATATACATACATATATACAAACACACATACATATAATTTAAGGAAGAGAAAAACAAAATTCAGGTAGGAGAAGCTTTTCAGTTCATATTAGTTTAATGGTGAAGCGTCTTGTAATAGTCTTACAGGTGTTCCTAGGATATCCCAGGTAATGGATTGATGCATTAATCTACCTCTTCCTATACTGGGTATCCTGTCATGGGAGACAAAATATAAAGTGTATAAGTAAGAGAAAATATAGGCAGCAAACTTTTATGTGGAGATGTAGAGAACATTTGATGTAGAGAAATATGTAACAAGGTATGAAGTTCAAGTTTCGTTATAGTTTATAGCTCATCATGTTCCGGAGCGTATGTGGGTTTCTCGATATTCCCATAAAGGTGTACCCCCTTACATATATTCTTAGATTAGTCCATCGTTCAGAAAGTGGATTGAGTAGTGTGTCCATATGAGAAAAGGGAAATGGAACTAGTAGTTTGATGTTCATGTGGATAATGTGACATGAGTCAGCATGAATCAATCAGGGATCAGCGCAAATTTACTGTGTGAGAGAAAGAGAGTTAGATACACAGAGGCATCATAAAATATATGGGAAGCTCAATGGGAAAGGAAAAAGGCTACGGCTCACCGGTTTTCTCCTTACTGGACAATGGCTACTGCAACTCCAGCCCCCGTTGTGAACTTGGGTCCTGGAAGTTTATCAATTAGAGCACTCAGACAGCATACCTATTAGCTTAGGTTACCAGCGACCTAATTGCCTCTTCTTCTGTACATAATACATACACACACACATGCACACGCATACATATATATATATATATATATATATATATATATATATATATATATA
>NC_068988.1:67645036-67645369 GCF_001194135.2 Octopus bimaculoides | reverse complement strand
TATATACATATATATTTATATATATTTATTTATCTATATATGACCATTATGCTACTGTGATTGCCATACTTTGAATAAGGTTTCAAAACCAGTGTTCCATGAATGGTGTATGTTTATTAGTGGCCAGCTACTCTACACACAGGTGCCACTTCAGATGCCTGTGGGTAAATAATCACTGGATTCCGATATTTACGGGCGTGTTGTGTATGTATGTGTAGGTGTCTCACAAACCCTGGGTAATATTATAGTTCTTGTGTGTGTGTGTGTGTGTATGTGTGTGTGTGTGTGTGTGTGTGTGTATGTCTGTCTGTGTGTCTGTGTGTCTGTGTGTAT
>NC_068988.1:67638778-67645026 GCF_001194135.2 Octopus bimaculoides | reverse complement strand
GTGTGTGTGTATGTCTGTCTGTGTGTCTGTGTGTCTGTGTGTATGTGTGAGTGTGTGTGCGTGTGTGTGTGTGCGTGCGCGTGCGTGTGTAAGCGTGCGAATATGTAAGTCTAATTTCATGATGCTTTTGGCTCAAATGCTGGCTCGTGTGCTTTTGCGCACGCGTGCATGTGTAAGAAGAAGCAACGAGAAGAAACTATGGTTGAATGAACGAGAGATTAGATGCATCTTTTTGAATAGGTATTATATTACTGGCCTGGAAACAAGCGTGGGCAGTCTTTGCGGTTGATGTTTTCGTTTATGTCTGTGCTACTCAGTTTGCCTGTTTTGGATTTATTCTTTAAGTGTATGATTGCAGTAACTGAATTACGCATTGTACGAGTGATTTTTTAATGCATATTTTGTGGTATGGAACGAGAGCTGAGAGCTATCTGCGCCAGTATGTATATTTGCGTAAGGTGTGTGAATAGGTGCGTGAATGAAGATATAAGGACATACGGTGGATATGTGGGCACAGGTGTGTATGTGTATATGAGTAGTTATGCCTGTGTGTGTATACAATATGTGTGGTTGCATGTGGAGCGTATTTAATCGAGTATGTAAGCCACCAGGTGCTTTACGAATGTGTGATTACTATTTTTAGAGCATACATATGTGTGATAAAATTGAGTAAACGTCTGTTTGTGATTATCACATACACACACACACACACACACACACATTCATACACACACACACATATACATTCATACATACACACACACACACACATACGCACGCATGCCCAGAAAATGCAGTGTTGTACACTCATTTTTAAAGTATATAATTTCTGTATGCACATATGTGTGTGTGTCTGAGTGTATGTGTATGTGTGTGTGTATATGTATCTTTGTATGTGTTATTATTGTAATAGCCATTGCATTCAGTCACATGCAACTTAAATTTTCGTAGGTTCCTCACACGAACCAGGTTCGTGAAGCACAGTAGCCAAAAAGGAAAATGGCGGAGTTTCAAAACTATAGTAGTATAGACCGGGCTGCTATTGGTGAAGACAGGTCACATTGTGTTGTTGATGTGAATACTGAAATAATATAAGCGACATAAAATACATCAAATATAAATCCTCAGCTGCATTTCTCGGACTGCGTAATTTGTTGGAGAAAATGTTGCTGCGCCTCAAAGTGAATGGAGTGTGAGTTCTTTTTAGAAACACCAGCTCCCTGTGTGGGTGTATATACGGGTATTCTTGTTGCAGAGATGGGTTGGTGTGCGTATCTGATGCATCTGTTGTTTGTGCAAGCATTGGCGTGTGAGCTGACGGCATCAGATCGTTGGAGTGTATGTACTTGTGTGCTTGGGTGTGTGTGTATATGTGTGTGTGTATATCAGCTGTATGTGCACGTGTGCACGGGTATAATAACGCGTGCGCTCTCGTGTTGCTTTATTACATTGTGGTTGCATGCAGAGAAATAGTTAAATATTTGTTCGCAGCAAATATATCGGAAAAGATTCTACTCCATATAAATAACAGCATCTGCGACATTAGGCTTTCGTAATAATATCCCATTGTAGCTCATGTAAAGAGTCATTTTTATGGAAATGTCAGATGAATGTAGTTAGTGAAGGGTGTTCCTCTAATATGGGTTTCAAAAAGTACGTGTGTACTATTGAGTCTGATCTTGAATTAGTTTGCAATGAGACCCGTGTAAATCTATCGGAAGTCTTTACTATGAAGTTGCTCTTATTGACGATATTTTTTCGAGGTAATAAGAGTCAGGAAAGCACGTTTTTTTTGTGTAGGAAGAGTAATTGAATTAGCTAAGTTATCAGAGATATCGGGATGTGTTTTATATCTGTTGAGTTTCGCGATGTTGGAAGCTGTAATGGTCTATACTAAGATGGGTGCTGCGGCGTATGAAGGCTTCAGAATGTTTCTATTGAAGATTTTCTGATAGCGACTGTGTGCAGATATGTCATGTTGTAAAGAGAAAAGTACTTTGTAACAATGGAAGACGCGATGTCTGAGTTGTAGCGTGTTTATAACAGACTTACAAGGGCTACTGCATGGCTTGCCTCAGTTGTATCGTGTATCAGTGAGAAGGGATTAATTTATAACCTCATGTAACCCACTTTTACACAGCACGTTTTCATGACAAATTTGTTCGTTTGTGGAAAGTCGCGATAAAAGCCGTGAGATAATTGTTAACCATTTTAGTAATCATAGAACACGGGTGGTTTGAGTGTTTGGGCAAGCACTGTATAGATCCATTCGGTTACTGAGTGTCAGAGCTCGTTAGTGAGGTCAAGGCTGACGTTCAGAAAGTCGGTGGTGGTTTGCATAACTTGAATTCATGTTTTTAGTAAGGGTAAAAGTAAAATCGTTGGAGATCTTTTTCTTACTCAGTCTCTGCATGGTGGATTGTAATTGGTAAAAGTTATAATCTTGATGTAATGGTGCATTCGACTTATCATAAGGATCGTTTCTTTCACGATGTTAAAGGCATATAATCCAATTACGTAGGTCATCTTAACCAAGTGGCTAGCACACATGCTGATTTCAAATAGCCTTCTGCTTAATCCCAAAGAGATCTTTAGATTTTGAAGCCATATTTCAAGCATAAATACTGATAACTGATATCCCGGGCGTCGCCTCTAGTAATGTTCTTAGCAAATCGTAGGACAGTTACCCGCTTTGTTTGTGTAATGAACGAATAGAAATCGTTGTCGTCAAACTAAATACATTTAGCTCAGTTCCTTTTCAATTTGCCGGAATCAGTGTTCCACCTTAGAGATAATAATCTGCAAGTGAAACTGAGTGTGTTGTTTTGCAAGTGGGAATATTTTATCAAGAATTCTTTTGCTGATAGGATTGCTGTTGGATTGGTTGGGTTGATTTGTCGGACACATGCGGTCGCGATAGTAGTCCCGTTTGTGATTCTATAGTGAGGGTGTTTCACAGAGAACAGGGCTTCGGTTCCCTTCAGTATGTTACGATAGGAGGTAATGTAGCACGAACTACATTATTAATATCGTTCAGCATCGTATTTGGTGCCTTCCGATACTTGAAAGCCAGGCACTGTTTTATGAATTAAAGTGGTCATAGTGCAGGTTCTATGAATGGCCGCTTTGCTATACCTGTTTAAGTGAGTGTGTGCGTGTATTACGGTATTTCAATGCCGTCACGTTGCAACATTTTCTTTCATATGTATTTCCTCGAAATGCTTACAAAAGCATCAACAACATTACCATGTATAGTTCGATCCAGTTTCCTAGTTACCAATCTTTTCTATCCCTTTTTTCTTTTTTTTTCTTTTTGCTGTTTCTAAACATGCCACTCTTATACTTTTCCCGCCTCTATTATTCACATCCCTTTATTACGTGTCACCGAGAGACTTATCCCACATCCAACAAGAAGTATCAATAGGATGACCCTCAAATCACACCCTACCACACTAAAAGAAAAAAAAAGCAGCCTTTGCCACACAGGAAACACTTTAACAATACCAATAATAACAAGATCAACAATAAAAGCATCAACAACAACAACAACTTTTGCTATGCTTTGTTTTTGTTTTATTTTTATAATAATTTGTAATTATATGCAATTCACTTCCATTCCCTTACTGTGAAATTTTACCGTTTGCATCTCTCCTCATCTTACATTTCATTCTATACTCAGAGTAGTTTGACACCACTTCAAGGATCGAAATACTAAAGGTCACCATCACTAACACCAATACCACTATCACCATTATCACTGCCACCGCCACTATTAACATCACAACTGTCACCATTACTAACACCACCACTTTCATCATTACTACTGCTGCTAAATGTTGTTGCGGTAAAGCGGTGTAGGAGGCTTAGAGAAGGCAAATATTGGAGGGATGGAAAGAAAGTGAGAGAGAGAGAGGGAGAGAGAAAGACAGAGAGTGAGAGAGAGAGACAGAGAGAGAGAGAGAGACAGACAGACAGAGTGAGAGGGAGTGGAGTGAGTGTGAGATAAGATTGAAGGCCAGGAGAATTCAAACGGATCTGGATAGAGAGAAAGAATGCGTGCACTGATGGAAGACAGCAGTAAACAATGATAAGCAGGTTGAGAAAGAAAAACAGAAAGAAAGAAAGAAGGAAAGAAAGAAGAAAGGAAGGAGAACGAAAGAAAGACTTAACGGAAGTCGTGTACGAGATAAAGATTCAAATGTTTTGGAATGTAATGAAGAATGAATGAAATTCAGATGAAGACTGAAATGAGAATATTGAGAATGAAATAAAATATTATGAAAGAATGGAAATGCTGCCGGAGCAAAAGACAGAAGAAATAAAAGACATGATGATAGAATCAGAAGGAAGAAGCGGGGTGGTGACGAAGAGGAAGGCAAATTGAGTAAAAGAGAGAGAGAGGGAAATGTAAGAAACTCTGAGGAGAGTTTTTTTTTAAATTCCATAAAAAGGAAGAATTTGATAATGTTTTAAGGGAATATATACATATATATATATATATACATATATATATATATATATATATATACACATACACACACACATGTGTATGTATGTGTGTGCTTGCGTGCGGGTACGTGAGTGCTTGTTTACACACATATACACACATATTTGTAGAAATAAGTGAGTTTATATGTATATCTATGTGTACGTATTGATGATGATGATGATGATGATGATGATGATGATGATGATGATGATGATGATGATGAAGATGATGGTTCTAAATTTAATCACAATTAGCTGTTTTGAGAGGAAAGAGTTAGTCGATAGAATGGCCCTTGAATAATATAATGGTACTTCATTGTATTGACACTAAGGACCTCGAATTTGAACTTAGTACAAAACTAGATTAAATACTACAAAGCATTCCATTTTTGTATATCTGACATACGCACTTACCTCTCCCTTGTTCCACTCTGTCTCTCTTTCTCCCCACCCCTTTCACAAGCTACAATCGGAAGACATAATTTCTTAAAATCTACTTACATGAAATTAAAATATCAAAGGTCTACGCTTGTACGTTTTATACCGCTGAGTAAAGACTCTTTAGTTAATTATTGTCCCCATTGTTGTTAATATATATGCTCTAACAAGCGCTCTTTCATTTTTATTGAGCACTCTCCTTACTCCACTTTTATTGAGCATTCTCTTTACACAAGAAAATAATTATATAATTGCGCTTATAAAACAAATTTGTGAATTATATACTGTCGGCTTGTCTATTTATCTGTCTTTCTCTAAGACATACATGTATACACGCGCGAGCGAGGGCACACACACACACATCGACGGACAACACAATACATGTAGAATTATTATGTCATATCGTGAATGGCATGCCAAATTTCGAGAATTTTCTATCTTCAAATTTTCTTCCCCTCTTATGCGAGGTTGGTACAAACTAATATCTTCGCATTTTCTGGTAGCGGAGATGATCCTAGTATACCAAGGCTTTCCAGTAAACCACGTATTTAGCTTGAATGTTATTTAATATGCTCTTATTCGTCTTTCTGGTTCAACTATATCACACTGAATACTGAATTATTTCACTTGGATCATTTCGTGTCATTTTCCGGGTGGGAAATTATATTAACCAATACCAAAGACATTCTTAACTAACGTGGTAAGGTAGAGATTTACTGCACGCACAGAATGAATAGGACGTCCCGTACGTGCCGGAGGGGAAACACCGGAAGTGTAGGGAAGTACAGTAGTACACACCAACTCTATAACTAACACGGGGACATGCCCACGTGAACCTTATGCTTACCGTACATATAAATCGATTTTGTTTCACCAATTTACATTAACACCCCTGTCTGTATCCTCCTTACCTCTCTCTTCTCACTTACCTATGTGTATGTATAAAAAAACACATATCCTCCTATATAGCGAGGGAGAAAGAGAGAGAGAGACACACACAGACAGAGAGACAGACAAACAAACAGGCAGACAGAAGAAGTGTATTCCCTTGCAAGAATGAATATAGGAGAATTTGTTCAGGAGTTTGAAAATGCACCTGAATATCAAGACGTGTTGTCGGTTTTAAATATTAAAATCCATTTACCATTGATTAGCAAAAATTGTCGAAGGTAGTTTGATGTTTGAATAAATCTATTACAAAATTTTAAAACGACGACATTTTTCTGATTCTGGTGCATTTTCAAAGCCCAAAACAAATTCCTACATGTATATATAATTGTGTGTGTGTGTAAAAGTATATATATATATATATATATATATAT
>NC_068988.1:67634907-67636445 GCF_001194135.2 Octopus bimaculoides | reverse complement strand
ATATATATATATATATATATAATACAAATAATATATGAGTATATGCATATATACGTACATATATGTACATACCTACATCTACATGTATATATAGATACATAGCTGGGTACAGGACGTTGCAAAGATAAGTGGACAAAATGATAAACAGAGTGCAGAAAACACATAGGCCACATAGAGAATATTTCCTTCATCAGCTGCCACCATTCTACGACTAAGCGTTTGTGTGTGTAGATATTTGTCTATATGGGTTTATATATATCTCTGTGTTTTTGTGCGTGTCTTTGTGTATGTATATCTGTGGGTATTGATGTGTGATTACATATCTGTGCGGTGTGTGCGAGTGTTTGTATACACATGTGTATATGTGTGATATCTGTATATGTACACATGAGTATGTTCGTTTACATGTGCGTGTGTGCGCGTTTGTGTGCTTAAATCGACACTTTCCTTATCTGCTACATAGCTGACTGACAGTGCTTTGCCATTTAACTTGACAATCAACAGGCCCCAGGCTATCGAGCCCTATTTTTTGTCATAAAACTGTAACCAAGTCCTTGCTATCAGTATTCTCATTGTAATTATTATTGCTGTTACTGATATGATTTCCTTGCTCGCTCGTATTTTGGGTTGGGTGGCGTAGCCTTGATTATTTAAGGCTGGTTGTCTTCTGTGACATTGTACGACGAGCGAGTGTGTTGCCAATTTGCATAACGGGAATATATACTGAGCCTTCAATACTGATTATTGCATTTATTGTGCAACACTGAAGAGATTATTAGGTTGATAATGTAATTTGCCAAAACACGTGTACGTTATTAATTCTCTATCTTTCTCTTTGTCTCACTTTCGTCTCTCTCGCTTTGTAAACGCATATTTGCATGTATGAGAAAGAGAGACACATGCACAAATAGACAGACAGGCAGACATAGCTCAATATTTGGTACACCTACTGAGAGTACGAGTAAATTTATAAATTCTGTGTGGGTATAACGAGTAATTCAGAAGCTCGTTTCTTTATAATGATATTATAGGATCCCCTCCTATTACATAAAATCCCAAAGAAGTGTCCTTTACAAAGTATTATGAGTGAAATTAGACGAACAAAAATGTGTCGAAGCCAGTCGGCTGAACGGTACCTCAGTTCCAAGATCTAGCATTGTTTACAATAGCTTTTCTCAAATACTCTCTGAGAGTTCAGTTAAGAGTACGCGTTGCTGCAGTATATGCGGCCATATACATGTCAATTCGATGAATAGTTAATTTAGAATGAGTACCTAAAACATAGCCAACTTAACTGATATTCTGTCAAGTTTTCATAGTTGGTAAAGTTCTCAAATTACATGGTTATTATTTGTTTACAAGAGTTTCTAAGTCACACTACATATGCGTGCATATGCAGGAAGTACGTTTAGAAGTGTTTGAAGGGCGTATCCAAAATATATATACACAATTGTGGATGTACATGCTTACATTCATACATACATACACCACATACAGACACACTCGCATAAATATATATATATATATATATATATATA
>NC_068988.1:67630117-67634897 GCF_001194135.2 Octopus bimaculoides | reverse complement strand
TGGGAGAATATACAAAAAATAACAACAGACGAGGACAGGTGGTGTAAATAACAAAAGTATATATTAGTATGACGCTCGGGAATACGGAAAGTCTTTGACGTTTCGAGCTACGCTCTTCAACAGAAAGAATACGGATATATATATATGTATATGTATGTATGTATGTATGTATGTATGCATGCATGTATGTGTGTATGTGTGTATGTAAGTATGTATGTATGGATCGATGGATGTATATATTTATATATAAAAATATATACATGCATATATATATACAACTAATATCTAATATAAACAGATGTTTCTGTCTATGTGAGTGTGCGTTACATATATAAACTCATGCATGTATATCAAAAAGTGGTCCTTCCCGAGACATACTTCTTTCGCCGGTTTCCCTGGATTCTGTCTCAATGTATTCCATACCCCTTGAAGCCTGGGTGGTCTCGTTTTTGGCAGTTTACGAGATAAAAACAATGTGAAATGAAGTACTCTTCTCAAGAATACAACAATGTCGTCCGTTCTATGAACAGAAAGCAAAATCTTACGATTGTGTGTGCAACACGCTAATCAATAAACCACTCGCCTGAACATACATGTAAGCATGACTGCATGGAAGTATGCACGTGTCTAAGCAAGTATGTATGTAACATATGGTATAATTATAAACAGGGCAATTGTTTTTTCCTATTTCTCCGCAGACTCAAAAAATTATGAACAACCTAAATCGATTTTCGTACCTTTGTGGGTTCGCATCTGATGTGTCTACCTCTTTCTATGTATGCATGTATGTATGTATACTTATTCTATATATACTCATGATATCTATCCATATATGTTACATATACAAATAAGCGCAGTCGAGTCGTGGCTGTGTGGTAAGAAGTTTGCTTCCCAACGACATGGTTCCGGGTTCAGTTCCACTGCGTGACATCTTAGGAAAGTGTCTTCTATCGTAGGAAAGTGTCTTTGGTGTCGGGCCGACCAAAGCCTTGAGTGGAAGGAATCCTTGAGACGGAAACTGAAAGAAGCCTGTGGTATATATATATATATATATATATATGTGTTTGTGTGTGTGTGTGTGTGTGTGTGTGTGTGTGTGTGTGTGTGTGTGTGTGTGTGTGTGTGTGTTTGTCTCCCCGACATCGCTTGACAACCGATGCTTGTATGTTTATGTCCCTGTAACTTAGCAGTTCGGCAAAAGAGACCGATAGAATAATTACTAGGCCCACAAAGAATAAGTTGCAGTGTCGATTCTTTTCGAGTAAAATCCGTTAAGGTGGTGCTCCACCATGGCCGCGGTCAAATAACTGAAACGAATGAAAGAATGTATGCAGAGGCCTGTATATTTATGTATATTACCCATACACGCATTGTATATCTGTGTTGCATACTTAACAATAATTGATGAAGGATACGAAACATAAATGTGGTACTTTATAAAGACTAATACCAGATATATCTTCCGTTTCCTTCATCCATTATTATTATCTCAACTAATACTGCAGAATCCCTGTAATGGATCTAGCAGAAATATACCCCACCAGGTTGCCCAAACTGTGAACTTGCTTTACACAGCACAATAATTTGCACATACCCATTAGTCCCCCAAAATTACTTACGTATAACATATATAACATTTATATGTGCGTGTGTGTTTGAGTATGTATGTATGTATGTATGTATGTATGTATGTACATAGAATACAACTGCTAGTATGGCTCTCGTTCAGGAGATCCCGAGTTTTGGTGAGTGTGGAATTACCTCTGAGTCATAATGTTTCACAGATCTACATTGACCTGGAATAGTAGTGCTTGCTAGGCTCTCAACTATGAGCTGATACTTATGTCATGGATTCACTTCTGGAAGAAGGTTTCTCATATAGGACCCAAAGGACCTAAGGCAAATGAAGTCCATCAGCTCTTTAACTGCTGATCTAAAAGAAGGTAACTACGGACAAATTCTGCATCTCCGTAATTACTGGGCCCATGGCACTTGTACCAGACCAACGCTACTTTGACGGACGAAAGAGCACAAATCTTGGCTCCAAAAATAAAAGTATTCACTGTGCTGTTTGTTCAACAGAGCAAGTCACCAATACCTACAACGATAAACTGTCTTTCATAAGTTTAGTGGCGATAGCGACTGCGACAACGGGCATTGGTAGAGATTGCTACTGGAAGACTTCAGGTCTTACCATGTACGGAGGCGGCTACAGTGTGATGGTCGTTTTCAGGTATGCCTTGCTGAGTCCCCATCCACTCACACTGACACACTTGTGTGTGTGTATGTGTGTGTGTGTGTGTGTGTGCGTGCGTATGTGTTGTTATCTCAGGTAGTTATATTCTAATAGGTACAGTTATTGAATTCAAAAACAGTTGAGAGAGAGTGAGAGTCAATTATCGCATAAATGGCAATAGATTCTAAGTAAATAACTTGAAGAAGCAACTTTTATTTGGTACCAGTTGGGAAAATTTGCACAAAAACCATCAGGAAGAGGCAGACAGCAGAAAAAATGTTGCAAGAGAAAATGTTAATAAAAATACCAAACCACTTTTTGATTAATAGTTTTATTGGGTTATTTTATCAGCTGTTTTTCTTTCATGATTTTAAGTTCACTAGTAAAGGGTATAGACAGCCATAAAACATTGCAAGTGATATATTTTGTATGTTCAATTTTATATCTACGTTTATCTTTGCAAACGAAAGTACACAGCGATAGTACATACATACACAGAGACATACATATATACACACACAACTATATGCACACTAAACGTATACAATTACACACACACACACACACACACACACACATACACACACACACACACACACACACACACACACATACACAAACAAACAAAACACACACTGGCACGCCCGATCTCGCTCACCGATAGATAGATAGATAGATAGATAGATTGATTGATGATAGATAGTCAGATAAATTGATTGACGGATAGATAGATAGATAGATAGATAGATAGATAGATAGATAGATAGATAGATAGATAGATAGATAGATAGATATAATTGTAGATATATAGGAAGATAAATACATAGACAGCGATTAATATTTAATTGTATACATTGTGTATACATGCCTGATTGCTATATATATATACAAATAAACACATCCATATGTCCAAATATCCACAGAAGCAGCCATGTATATATACATGCATCCGTAATAGGGGTGTTAATATGATATAAACTTCCGTTTTCTGGATAAATTATTGCTGTCCAATTAATTCTGCTATGGCTATCCATTTACCTGGAGTTATTTCGAAGAAAACCGAAAACGTTGATAAATTTATCTTTGCAGGCTATGACGCAAATCACTTCTTCGATTAAGTAATTTTTTATTTTCAAGAAGTAAATTAATTCCGTCTATTGTACAAAGCTTATTCATGTTTTTTTTTTTTTTTTTCCACTTCCCGTGAATGCGTGAGCTGTTGCAATGATACTCCATTGTTGTAATAATTTTCAGGTTCTTCTGCGCTTGCCGGTTTGGAAGGACTAGACTGACAATTCCCTGTACGCGCGCGCACACACACACACACACATACAGGCACACACACATACATACACATCCAATCACACACGCACATGCGTGTTTGTCGTTGTTTATGTAATTATTGTATCTATATATAATATATATGTATATGAACATATATATATATATATATATATATATATATAGAATGTACATATATAGAGAGAGAGCTATGTGTGTGTGTTTGTTCGTTCGCGCGCGCATATACAATTATATATAGCTGCGTCACAAAACTGTGCCAAGAGTTATCTGCAATATGCAAGTTGTTGGCAGAATGGATTCTAAAAAAGGAGGGAACTATGACTGTGGTTTGGAGGATATTCGTTCTAAGCCGTTTTAACTATTTCTTGTAACTACATTGTAATATAAATGACATAAACGAGGGCAATAAAATGATGTGACACAAAGATCGTTTCAATGCAGCAGGTTCGCTAGCGGGAAAGATTCAAATGATTAAGACACTGGAGTGAAAATAAGCAAGATATGTTGTGATATAAATTTGGTAGATCCAAGGATGACTTGTCCCAAAACTTTAGCCAAATATTAAAGTAAGATTACCGAAGATGCAGAAACATCAGTAGCGATGACCCGGCATAGTAACAACTTCCAAGCCGAAACAAGTAAAGCAGTAGTGAATTTATATATATATATTTCATTTTATATATCTTTATGTATAGATTATATACACACACACACACACGCAAACCCTTTTCTCTTGTATCTGTAACTTGTTTCAGTCATTAGACTGCGGCCATGCTGGAGCAACGTCTCGAAGAATTTTACTCGAATGAATCGACTCCAGTACATTGTTTTATGCCTCGTACTTATGGTACTGATCCTTCTTGCAGAACCGCTAAGCTACAGGGACGTAAACACACCAACACCGGCGTCGCAACAAACACAGACACAATGACACACACACAATCACATGCATATATACATACATACATATATATATATATATATATAAATATATATTGTTGTACTTGGGGATGGTCATATTGCCAGTTTAGCCAATAAAAACACACGCACTGTATATTTGGTGTTAATTTGCTTCAGCTTTATATTACATTAATCTTAATCTTATTTCGGTCAGAGTTCTTTCGTCACACTTCTGTGACCTCATCAGTGGTCCTTTGTATATATATATATATATATATATATATATATATACACACACACGATATATATAACTGTATATAATATATATTGTGCAGGTATATA
>NC_068988.1:67628515-67629915 GCF_001194135.2 Octopus bimaculoides | reverse complement strand
ACACACACACAAACATATATACACACACACAGGGTGATTCAAAAGTCTCCATACATAGGAACAATTTATTCTTTTTAGAAGAAACAGTTTATAAGAGCAGTTTCTTTTTTTATTTAACAGGCTCTATATATGGTGACCATTGTTTTGAACACACGTGTGGAAATGAGTTGGTGATGTGTTCTTTCAAATGATTTGTCATTTATCTTTCCGCGATACACCATGCCTTCCAAATGTCCGCAAAGATCAAATCAAGAGGGGTCAGATCAGGGAATCTAGGGGATCTTATAAACTGTTACTTATAAAAATATTAATTTTTCCTATGTATGGAGTCTTTTGAATCACCCTGTATATATTTGTATGTAGATCTGTCCATAAAGATGAAAGTTGACCCAAAGACCATCAAAAATGCTGTACACACTGATTTACAGTTGGGATCATACATGAGGACTGCGAGACATCTATTGACTCATGCAGTGAAAGGCAGAAAGCATGACAGGGCCCAAAAAGTGTTGCGATATCTGAAGCACTATGGACAAACCGTGAAAATCTCTTCAGATGACAAAATCTTTACCGCTGATGCTATTTTATACGGTCGCAATGAGCGATATATTGCTAAGTCACCTTCTGAAGTAATGGGCGTCTTTAGGACCAAACACCCAGCTCAATTCATTGTACTCGGAGTCAATGGTGCCTGACGGAAAAAAAAAAAGATACCTCTCCCTTTTTTCAAGTCTGGAGAAAAGGTTGCGGCTGAAATTTATTATAAATTCCTTCGGTATAAGGTTTTGCCTTGGCTGAAGTGTAAATCCCCCAACGGTAATTGTGTGTGGCACCAAGAGAGTGCCCCCGCTCATTCAGCGAAGAAAGTGCAGAAATTCTGCGAAGACCACTTCGCTGACTTTTGGCCTCCCAAAGCCTTTTCCCAGCCCAGACTTGAAACTCCTGGACTATGCCATATGCGGCAATTGGAGCACTCTTCCAACAACACTTTGCATCCATGTGTTGATCATCTTAAGCAAATCCTGAGCGAAGAGTGGGACAACGTGTCTGACTACTTCATCATGAAGAGGCGTGATGCCTTCAAGCGGCGTGTAAAGCCTGTAGAGGATAATGATGGGGGACATATTGAAAAAGTTTTCACTTTATGCCCGCAAAAACCAGTGTTAAAATTATATTTATGACAGGCTGCTGGTTGTTGTAAAATGAACAATTTGGTGAATTATCTATTTTCCAAATTTTGCTTCCCCATCCAGTATATATATACTCTGGCCGAAATAAGATTAAGATTAATGTAATATAAAACTGAAGCAAATTAACACCAAATATACAGTGCGTGTGTTTTTATTGGCTAAACTGGCAATATGACCATCCCCAAGTACAACAATATATATATATATATA
>NC_068988.1:67626678-67627506 GCF_001194135.2 Octopus bimaculoides | reverse complement strand
ATATATACATATATATAGGTTATTGTTCCGTTCCTGGCATTGTCAGCAATAACAAAGTACTGTAACCCGTGAGAGTTAACTATAGGCTTTAAATTTTCACACAAGGTCACCAAATTCCGTGGCGTGGGTAGGGCACAGCTTTGGAGAGATTTTAGTCGAATGCATCGACCCTAGTAGTTCCTTTTTATAAGTCTGGTACTTATTCGATCGGTTATTTTGCCAAACCGGATTGTTAAGGGGAAGTAAACACACCAGCACCGGTTGTCGAGCGGTTGTGGGGAGAAGGAAACAAACACAAAGATACACACATATATGTATATCCATATACACATATGTACCATGGGCTTCTTTCAGTATCCGGCACGGTCGGCCCGAGGCTATAAATAGAAGACACTGCCCAAGATTCCACGCAGTGGGACTGAACCTGCGACCATGTCGTTGGGACGCCAGCTTCTTACCACTCAGTCACGCCTGTGCCTTTACGCACCATTCCTTTACTCTTGTATTCGTATTCGCACAACTGGCAACCTCGGTTGCCGAACGTGGAATATAAAAATAACTTTTTCCAGTTTATCGTACTTCGATACGGAAAATCCACAACATCCCGTGTCCATAAACTACTTACCTTCTCTGAAATTTGTTAATTATATTTTCTACGAGTTGATTGAAGTTAACTTTCTTCCTACACCTCGGTCCTTGAATAGTACACACACACACACACACACACACACACACACACACACACACACACATATATATATATATATATATATATATGTGTGTGTGTGTGTGTGTGTGTGTGTGTGTGTGTGTGTTTGTATATATATA
>NC_068988.1:67624649-67626177 GCF_001194135.2 Octopus bimaculoides | reverse complement strand
TATATATACACACACACACACATACGTATACATATATATTTTTTCATTTATTTATACATGTAAATAAATATCGCAATGGGTGTTATTATTTTGTTTAGATGTGCAATCATTTTGGTCTGTTTTTGTGTTTTTCCTTTTTGTTACTCTCCAGCTCTTGGCAACCTGTTTTCGTTTGTTTCTGGCCTTGTAAGCTAGCAGTTTGTCAGAATGAAACAATACGATAAGAATCAGGCCTATTAAAACTAGATACTACAGGGCAATGACTTAAATCAAACAACAAACGAATAATACACAACTGTCACAGTAACTTAGACTTCCTAGTGTCTGCTTCATACTTTATTTATTTCTAAATTTTGCCTTTAAATAAATCGAAATGTTTGGATTCTTTTTAATCCAAAACTTCACTTTTTTCTCTCCTTTTCTTATGTTGAAGTAATCTGCTCCAATAATCTTTCGTTGTGGTGTTCCGTAAAGAAAAAAAAAACATTGTGTGCGTGTATCTATGTGTGTGTCTTTGTGGGGTGGGTTGAAATCGAGACAGAGTTAGACAGAAAAACAGAGAAAGTGAAAGAGTGAAAGAAACTAAAGGACCTTTCCTACACGTTTTATATATATATATGAATGAAGATATATTCCTCCGCTGCAACTGAAAATTGTGCACAGGCGGTTGTTTTGTAGAATTAGGTGTGACAGAGTGAGAAGGAAGAAACGAGTGATAAGTAGAAAGATAACGTGTGAGGTAGAGGCTAGAAACGCGTGATAAGTAGAAAGGGTAGGAGAGAGAAAGAGACAGACAGAGAGACAGAGAGGATGAGGCGGAGGGAGAGGATGTGTGAGTGAGCCACAGAGGAAGTTCGGGTGAGATAGACAGTGAGATAAAGTGGGTAAAAGAGAGAGAGAATGAATTAAGGTGAATATGTGTGTTTGCGGTTCTATCAGTGCGTGTGCTTGTTTGTGTTTATTCGTTTGAGTGAGTGTTTCTCTGCTCCTGTATATAATAAATGTGGGAGACTTCATATTGATAATCTACCACGCCGAGGAATGCACACACGGAATAATTTACTCGTTTGTTAAATAACCAAATAGCATTATAGCGCACGCGTGCACACACACACACACACACACACACACACACACACACACACGCATGCACGCATACATACACATACATACGCGCGAAACGCTCACACAGGCATACACGCACACACGCACACACACATATACACGTAGTGTAAGAGGAATAGTGTGCGTGTGTGTTTGAGAGAGAGAGAGAGAGAGAGAGAGAGAGAGAGAGAAAAGAGAAAGAAAGACAGAAAGAAAGAATGACAGAGAGTGCGAAACGGCGATTTGTATTTTGAAAGTTTAATATTTATATAAAATATGAAATTCGCCAGGAATATATAAATATTTACTTGTATTTTAATATGTCACATAGTTTTACTTTATTCTCCGTCTAGCTTTAGCTCTGTGTGATTGTGCGTGTGTGTATATTATATATATATATATATATATATATACACACATATAC
>NC_068988.1:67622758-67624636 GCF_001194135.2 Octopus bimaculoides | reverse complement strand
TATATATATATATATATATATGTATGTATGTATGTATATGTATGTGTGTATATATATGTCTGTATGCATGCGTATCTATAGTTCCCTCTTTTTATGCGCGCGTTTGTTTGTGAGTATCCGTGTGCCCGTGTATTTGTGTGAGTGCAACCGCAGTGTTTAGTGTAGAGAAATATAGATAGCCGCATGCGTTTACAGATGCCGGTTCTAGCTTCACTGTTAAAGCAGGTTTCAATTTAATTAATTGATTTTTCTTTGTCTTTTTTTGGTTGCCTTTTCTTTTTTCTTTTTTTTTGAGGGAAACTATGACACGGAGATTTAGTATGTCTCGTGAGCAAGTGGAAATATGACACTAAGCGTGTTTCAGTGGTAAATAGTTCGTTCCTACGAGATAAAATGTTTCTATACTAATTTCTGCTGGCTACAACGAAAAACAGATAACTAATGATAACAATCAAATTTTTAAAACACAGCAAAACGTGGAATCAAGCGCGTTTATCATTTGATACTATTTAGTAATTGAATCTCTAGCTTTTTTGCTAAAACTAAATGAAAGTTCATAAAATGTCAACGAAAACAACATGCTATAGTTGTCTTACTATCTTCGGCATCCTTCTAAGTTTGGCAAAATTGGATCATGCCGTCCAAACAGTGTATATGGCTGTAATTATTCCCAGTGATAATAGTAGACTCTATTCTTTGGATCGCACCCAGCCAGCAATAACAGTGGCACTAGAAAAAGTCAGACGCACCATCTTAACATCGGATGTTGAGATCGTGGCTTTGTACGCAGATTCTCGTTGCAGTAGCCAGCTTGGACCCATCAGAGCTTTCGATTTCTACAGTAACAAAACAGTGAATGTATTTTTCGGCCCTGTTTGCGACTACAGCCTTGCACCGGTGGCACGTTATGCAGTGTACTGGAATCTACCCGTCGTCACCCCGGGGGCAATGGCGCACGATTTTGCGGCAAAAACTGAACCAAAGGATGAATATAAAACGCTTACTCGGATGGGAATTACATTTGACACATTGGGATTTTACTTTTTACAGATCCTTAAGGGCCAGAAATGGGAACGGGCCAAACTCATCAGCCAACATAAAGGATATAACAGTATTTCACCCAATTTTTGTTATTTGGCTTCCAGTGCAATTGCTAAACATATGACAGCGAAAAGATTTAGATACGAGGAGCATATCTGGCTAGAAAATAATCAAGATGCCAAACTTGTCTTAATGGAAAGCATCGGGCTGCGCCATGCAGGTTTGTTTTTCAGTTTGCAGTTTAATTAATGAATTAATATGTTTTATAATTAATGTCAACGATTTCGTTTAACTTTTTAACTTACAACGTTGTGTATATCTATATATGTGTGTGTGTGTGTGTGTGTGTGTGTGTGTGTGTGTGAGTGTGTGTGTGTGTGTGTAAGCGTGCATGTATCGACGCAGGTATTAGCATGTGTAATTCTATATAAGTTTCTTTTAGTGTGTGTGAGAGAGTGGGTGGGTGTATAACTATGTGCACCAATATATGTATTATTGAGTGAAAGTGCGATCTAATGTAGACCTGCGTATGTGTGTGTGTTTGTTTGTTTGTGTGTTTGTGTGTTTGTGTGTTTGTGTGTGTGTGTGTGTGTGTGTGTGTGTGCGTGTGTGTGTGTTTCACTCGTTTCCAAAGAACATCTGCAACAAGTTGTTTCCTATTTAAGGTGAGATTAATTTGGCCTGAAAGATCAAACATATGACTACTGTCGTTCTAGCCGTGGCCATCTCCTCTTAATGACATAATGTCTGTTGCCCTACATTATAAAATACCCATTTACTTATCCTAAAGAAAAGTAAAGTGGGATTTGAGAATTAGCTGTCATGTCTTGCTTGATT
>NC_068988.1:67618521-67622123 GCF_001194135.2 Octopus bimaculoides | reverse complement strand
TATATATATATATATATATATATATATATATATATATATATATATATATATGCACACACACAGACATAAATATAAACATTCATGTTTTGAACTTTGTTTACTATTTGTATCACAATATATGTATGTGTGTGTTTGTGTATCTGTGTGAGAGAGAGAGAGTATGCATGTATTTATCTATGTATTTATGTATGCATACTTGTACGTATGTATATGTATCTTCATAATGAGTGTACCTTTTTTTAACTGCTATTTTTAGCATATCGACTACCCACGTGTAAGACTCCCTCATGGAGTCGCCCACCAGTATTACGCTGGTCTGGAGATAGAACACCAAGCTAGGAAGTTTGAGGAATTGCTTCAGTTCTTAATTACGTTTCTCAATGCTGTTTCAAATGCAATTGTTGTTGTTGTTGCTGTTGTTGTCGTTGCTCTTCTTCTTCTTCTTCTTCTTCTTCTTCTTCTTCTTCTTCTTCTTCTTCTTCTTCTTCTTCTTCTTCTTCTTCTTCTTCTTCTTCTTCTTCTTCTTCTTCTTCTTCTTCTTCTTCTTCTTCTCGTGGATGATGGGGGTGGGTGTTTACACTCAGTTCTCATGTAGATTTATAATCAACTGTGTTTCAACAGTAACTGGCTTTGGTATTGTTTTTTTTTTTTTCTCTCTTACAAAATAACGTATCATGATCCCACTATTCAATCTGCCCTGTCTTTTCATATAATCAAGTGCATGAAAAAGTTTTGGCTACTATTTCTAGCAAGTCGAGGAACAGCTGAGAAGAATCAAATGTTTAATATCAGTTTTTCTCAACAATTTTTGTCTACGGACCTTTTGATTCCTATTCTCTTCTACTGGACCCCGATAAACACTCGATATTTAAAAACGTCCCATTATATTTTATAACCAAATATCTCTAAGAAGTGTACAAACAAAATTGTTAAACTACTTTGTGTATTGTAAAAGGGTAACCAATTTAATGCACATGAATTTGAACAACAAAATCTTATATGGACCCCTAAGGCCGATATGGATTCCGTTTGAGAACCACTGTCCTAGATAAATGCATCAAAGTACAGACACCTATTAGTTCTTGATAAGAAGCGTTGGAATGCCTAAGAAGCAGGGTATTTGCTGATAATGCGTTGACCGTTGGAAGGTGGGCGTAACATTTCTTACCGTACAACTCGGCGGGGTAGATAGAGAAGAAAGATGACCTCTCTGCTGTTTACCCACGATGGGGACCGGATTTAAGCCAGTTAGACAGATTTCTTCAAATTGGGTCCCTCGCCAGGAGAGAGCTCCGCGCTCGCCCTCGAATAGAGGAGGCTATAATGAACTTTTAGAATATTATTGTGGCTAATGGTGGACGGAGCCTCAAGCCCTCAATGCCTTTTGACTGGGACTAGTATACAAAAAACATCAATCTTCAGAATTTGCAGAGTAGAGGTCCCTCACTGTCAATTTCCTAATTAGACCCCGCATTCCTAGCGCCGGCCCTGCTCACGACTTTCTCGAATCGGGTAAATGCAGAGTTGAAATGAAGCCTCTTGCTCTGAACCTAGCTTATATTTCCATAGATTATGCTCGTTAATGGATCCAGCGTTGCTAGGTATACCAATCCAGCTGGTTGCTAGGATTGGTATTAAATACTTTTGTTTCAAAGCTGGTGTAAATGCAATGCAATTAAAATGTTAGTTCTGAGAGAGTGGATGTAGTTTCGAATCCTGGTTAAATCTATTAATTTTTAGATGTGTTGATGATACTTTAGACACAGAAACTACCACACAAATTCTCAATATTTCCACGTTCCATAAAAAAACTGGTCCACAACAAACATACAATGCAACCTTTAAATGGTTGGTCCATCAGTTAGAAATAGCAGTCAAATTTTCCTCCGATTACACCCAACCTTCATGAAAGCAAAGAGACGCATATGATAATGTAATCCTAGCAATAATATTGAGGAGATAAACAGGCCCCGATTTCTTATGCATCAAATCCTAAAATACATTCAAGTTGCATTTTATCAAAGCAAATGAAACACAATACAACTTACTTTCAGTTTATTTAACGTTAATATTTCTCTCAGTATATAATTTCCACTAATGGCACGTACTTTTAATTATTAAAGCGAATCGTTATCTCAGTGAAATGAATTAGTGTTGCAAGAATGTATGTTAAACATTGTAGAAATAATTCCGTGTTTTTGTCTATATCTGTATATACTTATATGTTTATATGTGCGTACACACACACACGCACACATAGTGAAAGAGAGAGAGAAAGAGAGAGAGAGAGAGAGAGAGAGAGAGAGAGACAGAAAGAGAGAGAGCGAGAGAGAAAGAGAGAGAGAGAGAGGGAGACAGACAGACAGACGGAAAGAGAGAGAGAGAGATAAGTAGAGAGGCCGATAAATAGATAGATAGAAAGATGTAAAAAAGTGCATTCATATAAATGCAAGTACACGAAAATCTGTGAGTTTAATATGTGTGTGTGTGTGTGTACATACATACACATATATACATACGTATGTATATATATATATATATATATAGTTATATATATAATATACATATAAATACACATGAATAGGTATACATCTGTGTACCTGTCTTTATATATATATATATATAAATATATATATATATATATATATATATATATATATATATATATATATATATGTGTGTGTGTGTGTGTGTGTGTGTGTGTGTGTGTGTGTGTGTGTGTGTGTGTGTGTATATATATATATATATATATCTGTAAATGTGCAAGTATGTATATTGTTAATATATATGCGCTTGTGCATACAATATACATACTTTACGTATGTATAACGTAACACCGTACGTCAAGAAAATTTTAATGGTTATGATAGATAAAAGCAGTTTTTTTCACTAAGAAAAAAGAAAAAAACTATACATTTCTGTGCATACACACACGCACATGTTGACATACACGCACACAGTTTCTACGTACATGTGCGGTTGTGTGTATGTCTGTGTGTGTGCATAATTGTGTCCACGTGTGTGTGTGCGTGTTTGTGTGTGCGCGCATGTGTATGTGTGTGTGTGTACGTGGGTGTGTGTGTGTTCATACTCGTAAACGGTTTATACTGAGATTTGGTATGTTTAAAAACAAACATCAGAACATTTATAGCTGATACTATCAGACGTTTGTATTTATTAGTTGTAACTCCTAGGGTTTGCCAACTCTGTAGGCCCTATATATGTGGGTGTTGTGTGCCTGCGTGTTTTTGCGAGTGTGTGTTTTATGTGTGTTTGTGTTGAGTGTGCGTGTTGTGTTTTGCGTGTTTGTTGTGTGTGTATATGTGTTATGTCTGTTTGCGAATGCATGTGTCTATGCGTGTGCTTAACTTATTTTTCTTCTTTATTCCTTTCTATTTTTACAACTACAGGCTTATATAAGATCTCAACGTCCCCTCATTCCTCTTTTTTGTTAACCCTCGCATTCCACATACGCTAAACGTCTAATCTATTTATCTCTTCCCCTGTAACAAGCTAGGTCCACTGTTAATACTTTCACTCGCACACAGCACCATACGTGAGAGTGTGTGTGAGTGCATATGTATGTATATATATATATATAT
>NC_068988.1:67612305-67617636 GCF_001194135.2 Octopus bimaculoides | reverse complement strand
ATATATATAAGGTTTTAGGGTAAATAGCATTCCTGAGTCATGTTGATTCATGGGGACAGTTACCCGGTTCGTCCCAGGATTATTGATTTTTGCCAGCTGAGTAGACGAGAACTATATAAAATGAAGTGTTTTGCTCAAGAACGCAATGCATTGCCCGGTCTACGAAACGAAACCCCAATCTTGCGATATTGATTTAAAATTTCGAATCACTAAGCCACGCCCTCCACGTATGCACACATACGCATTAATATATATATATATATATATGTTAGCGTATGTGTAGTGTGTGCATGCGCGTGTGTCTGTGCGCTTATGTGTGTATCTGTGCACGTGTTTCTGTGTGTGTATGTGTGTGTGCGTGTGTGCGTATGTGTGTATACATGCGTGTGTGTGTACGTGTATATGTATACGTGTGTGTGTGTACATGTGTGTGTGTGAGCCTGCGTGCACAGACTGTATTGTTTGAACACCTTTTTCTTAGAATGAATCAAGGAAGAGTTTCTTTTCGTGTGGTTTCATGTTTAGATATACTTCTCCTCGATCAATCTGTCAGTTTGAATATATATATAGATGATATATCTGATATATGTGAACCTCGTCTCTTTTCACTTGTTTTCATAGAAACATGTACGATGTACAGTTTGACATACCGATAGAAAACTGAGTAACCATTTCAGAAACTACCTGATACACTTTATAGCTCTTTAATTTTGACAAACCTTGCTCAAGCACGAAGTAATATCTGATTGGAAGTAGTGAGAGCTCAGTAAAGCCGATCAGTATCTCATTAGATTACATGTAAAAAATTTCTTCTCTTTGCATAAAAATGGAGTCCTATTCTTATGGAAATCTGAGTTAATACAGTACACACGGAGGTAATGTTTTGAATTTAGTAACTGATCTTACAACGTAAATACGTTATTCCATCCGCCATAATCTTTTTTTAATGATAATTGGTAAATAAGGAATTAATCCGACACGTTGTTTGTTTTTGTTACAAATGAAACTATGCCCTTAATCCTACATTTAAAGATCAGAGTAAAAGATTTTCAAAATGTGGACATTGGAAAGAGATGGAATCATTTATATGGTTATAAAACAAAAGTAGAAATACGTAGCCAGAACCTCCGAAACAATTATACATGCACAATATACAGGAAATAACATAACTGGGAACAATAGAACACATATCACTTGATGTCAATATAATAGAAAATACAAATCATTGCACTCATAAGAAATGCACCGAGAAGCATTTCCAAAACGCAATAAAATTATGCAATAAAAGTATGATTGCTGAATAATAATAATAATAATAATAATAATAATAATAATAATAATAATAATAATAATAATAATAATAATAATAATAATAATAATAGGCTGGAAGAATCTCTCAATGGCAAATATCCAAAAGAGAGATAATAGTGCTGATGTTGACAAAGCCCTTAGCCATTAATGGTTAGTGTCTTCTGAATTAAAATCAGAAACAGCCCAAGATCAATGCCTACCTACAAGGAACTACCAGGCCAACACATTAAAGAATGGCAGTAGCCCAACACGTTGAGTATGTCAACAATAAAATGAAACCATTGATCATGTTGTCTCCATGTGCAGTCTTCTTGCGCCTACAGAGTATCTCAACAAGCATGATAGAGCAGCACAATATATTCATTGGGCAATTTTCAAAAACTGGACTTACCACATAATAAAAACTGGTGGGAACACAAGCCACCTCTAGTCCTTGAAAATGATCACATCTCACTCCTCTAGAACTTCACCGTTCAAACTGACAGAAAGATAGATGCGAATAAGCCAGACATTTTATTGAAAGACTACAGACAGAAATCATACCTCCTCATTAATATGGCTGTCCTAGTCGACATAAAGTATCTGTCAAGACCTATCAAAAACTGAGCAAATATAAAGATCCTGAAATAGATATTGGCAAAATGTGGAACCCAAAGACTAAAGCAATAACTGTTGTTATAGGTGCCCTAGGAATGATAACAAATTGGGCTGATTGCTACCTAGCTCAGATACCAGGAAACCCCAAAATGGCAGAAATTGAAAAGCTAGTGCTCATGGGAACTGCTCATATCCTACGTAAAATACTGTCTATGTAATCACAAATTTTAAAACAAACTTATAATTTTCTTTTCTTAAACATTCACTAGAACAATACTGTGTGAAAAACCAAATATATGACACCCTAGGCATAACACCAATATAAACTTCTAGCTTGTTGTCTCTTGAGGCCTTTGGGTGAGACTTGGAGCCAACTTGTGTAAATGCAAAACAAAAGTCAAACAGATGACGATGATGATGATGATGTTAATAATAATAATAATAATAATAATAATAATAATAATAATAATAATAAATGCACTCACCGAGTGCAAACCTCCGCCAAGGGAACAGTTCTCTCAGGGACGACTATTAAAATGAGAATATCTGAAATAAATTCGACTGTTTGACGAGAATACTAAAAATGAACCCGACCGCTCTCAAAAATTAATTAAGGACACAGGAAAAATAATCTAGAATCCTTGTCCGGTACCGGATCGATTCCAAAATCTAATCAGTTCCTGCCAGTCACGAGGCCAAACATCCCTGAGCGTTTCACCCGAATCCATTCAGTGGTTCTTTAGATATCTTGTCCGCGAACAAACAAGCAAGCAAACAAATGAACACGACTGAAAGCAAAACCTCCGCCTTCACTAAGGAGGTGATAATAACCAGGACACGGCGTAGATGGAACAAACAAGTCAATAATGTGGTCATGGAGTGTTACTACCTGAAGAAACCCTGTAGTCGAAAATGGTGCTCATATTAGGGAACACCGACGTGTGCATAATCAATGGAAAGAAAGAGGATTGTTATAACTCATAGAACAGAGATTATGTGATCAAGCTATAGCAATAATAAAAAAAATCGTTGGTTCACAGAAGTAGAGCTCGAAGCTATCAAAAGACGGGTATTGGAAAATAGTAGCAGAGGAAACGATGAAAATTCAGTTCTTACTGATAAAAGTAATCTCATACCAGAGGTGAGATCTCTAATAAACCACAGGAAGGGAACAGTGATAACTTGCTCGATGAGAGACATATAGTTGATCTGGAAGAAGACAATAAAACTAATAGTGACATGACGGATGGGTAAAAGGCAATCTATGACAGAATAAATGCGAGGTTACAGGAAAACTGTTGCGTCATTATTTGCAACCTTAAACGAAAAATGTGAATGAAATTCTGAACTACATCAGAACAAAAAACATTAAAGAAACAAATAATTTGATCAAGGCAGCAAGTATTTTTGTAGCAGAAAATATGGGTGTTGATGTCAAGAAAAGAACTGTAATGGGAGGGGCAAAAGAAAAGATCCATGTTGGGGAAGAAGAATACAGGCGGGGTTAGATATGCTCTCGAAGGAAATTTCTCTGCTAGACCAAAAAGAGAAGGGGGTCCTTAAGAGCGAACAAGAATACAGTGCACTGAACAGGAAGTATTATATTGAAAGAAAGGACCTGAAAATGGAGGAACTGAAACAGCGCCTCGTTGCAAAGAAAGCAAAGATGGTAAGATACGACCAAATAATAAATGGATACCAGCATATGGAGAGGTTTATATATATAGTATATCTTAACCTGAGAAATGGATAGCTCGTTGATAGGCCTCTGATATTGAATAAAGTATAGACGTCAAATTTTGGCACAAAACAAGCTATTTCGGGTAAGTCAATTAAATCGACCCCTGCACACAAATGGCACTTATTTTATTAACCACGAAAGAATGAAAGGAAAAACTGATCTCGGCGTAAAGACGGGTGCAACTCAGGAACTAAAGACGGACAAAATGCTGCTAAATATTTTGCCCGGTCGGCAAACGATTCTGCCAGCTCACAGCCTTTGTACTGAATGAAGTATTAAAGAAATATAGTATGTAAATTAGGGGTTCCAGTTCACTGGAGCTACTAGAATTGATGTGTATATAAACAGATTGACAACCTGGTTCTCTGGGATTCGTCAAGTGATGTCGATTTCTATGATGAAACTCCAATAAATATCAGAAATCGTTTAAAGTTGTCCATTATTTCTTTTCTAATCTTCTGAGAAAGAGAATAAAATTGACGTTTGCCTACTACGTAGCCTAAGATGTAACAATATATATCAATAACAATATAGGAGAGCAAAACAACAAGTATCACTAAAATGGAGGGGGTGGGAGCAACCAAATAGGAATATTCGGAGTACCCTACCCTCAACCCCGGTTTGTCCTAATGCGTTAGATGTTCTTTCAGATCTTGCCGCGAGCGTATTGTACAGCTGGTGTCGGCCCATTCACCCCATTGAAAATGTGATGACACAAGCAGTGCTCTCGCATGGCCACTGCTTTGTGGGATGAGACACATAAAAGAGTAAATGTGTGTACATACATATATATATATATATATATATATATATATATATTTACGCACACACACATATATATATCTGTGTATATTTATATATATACACATGCACGCATATACATTTAGATTTGTATGTATGTATTTACATGTGTGTGAGTGTGTGTATGAAAGAATGTAAGATATGCTATAGAATGGTTTGCATCAATGAAACCTAAAATAAAAATCTAAATAAAATGCCAAATGTATTAATGACATATAAAAGTGTAAATAATAGTGACCTCATTCGTACATATATGCATGTGATTTATGCGTATGTAGCATATAGATGAATGCATATGCTGTAAAATATACCCGTATGCGTTCAAGGCTTGTGTGAGGGAAAGGTTTGTGCTTCTGAGGAATATTGTGTGTATGTTAATGGTACTGGTATTATTTTCTTCAAATATATGTGCGTGTCAAATATATAAGAATGGAAATTAAGCGTCGTTAAATTAACATACACACGTTTCGAGTAACGTGTTAAGACTAGTTTAAATGGAGTAGGATTTTTCCACAATTAACATTCAAGCCTCCCTGTGGGATTGAAGAAAGTAAGTATCATATCAGAAATCCAGCATGATCTGGTAAATACAAATCTTAAATAGGTCTGTGTATAGTACCGCTTCACATTTTATATTAATCAAATATTGTTATATTTACTAGTATCTATTTCCTTCAAAATTTTATCTATTCCAAGCAGAGTGGTGCAGTTTTGATAACTATAGGTTGGACTTAAATTTTGCTGTCTCTGCAGAGTCTTATTCGATCAAATATGGGATCGATTAATATGCATAAAATTTTGCAGCGCAGTATTTTGAAATTTAGCAAACTATCTGATTGTTCACTAGACAATATAGTTGCTAAGTTTTATCTCAACAGAGT
>NC_068988.1:67605006-67611813 GCF_001194135.2 Octopus bimaculoides | reverse complement strand
TATATATATACACTCACTTACATATATCAGTATGTGTGTATGTTTGTATGTAGATAGATAGATAGATAGATAGATAGATAGATAGATAGATAGATAGATAGATAGACAGGCGTTTTTCTGTGCGTGACGGGTATGCGTACGTGCTTTTATATATGCATGGGTTGCTATACATATGTGTATTTGAAACATATATATGCGTGTACTTTTGAATTTTCTATCAATCACAAATATTTCTTTGGCTGAAAAAAATGCCTTGCCTATAAAATTGTGGACTAGTAGAAAACTTTCAGGCATGTGTTGTAATTTTCTTAATAAACTGAACCTGTAACAATAAAGGTTAAAAAGAATTGAAGCTTAAAATTTCTGCAGCTGTAGCTAGAATTTAAAATAAGTTGCTTTTAGATTCATTCAAACGTAAAAGCATAACGCAACTTTATATTCTCTTTGTGAAGTTCATTTTACATAGAACTTTCTCTTTCTAACGCTTTGTAAAATAAAATATGGAATATCACTGGAGAAGGATAAAATATACATATATCACAGAGACGTAGCCTGTCTTTGAAAAGTTAAACATACTCAGCTTCATTCTTCTCATACTTTCTAAATATAGCAGAGCTGATATTGAGAAATATAAGCCGGTGCACCTAAATTTGACCTGTAACAGCAGGATTCTGTCAGTTCAAAAATAATGAGGGCTAAATGTTATGGCGATTTTAGTGAGCTGTACCTTCCCTTACTAAAAAGTGAAAACTTTTTCCACTGCAGAAAAATATTTCAGAATGTATGCTCGTGAAACTCTGGAACTCCAACACACTAGGGCAGTTCATACCGTATAACTCCCACCTCAGCACGTATGCTTTCTATAGATCATGACCAACCAACCCAAAAGTGAAAAACATTTAATTTCTCTTTCTGAGACTCAGCGTAGACCATGCTCATGAAAGAGTTGGATGTGTGAAAGAAAATGGCCACTTCAAATTGTAACCATATAACTAACATGCTACCCAAGCATACACTCGTTTACTCTTTAATTATTTTTCATGCGGAATCCTCCTAAAAACAGCATTTAAATACTAATTCCATCTTCAGTTGTAATAATTTTTAAGCTTCGATTTATTGTCTGGTACTTTTCCACGTTCAATTAATTATAAGTTTTATCACTCCTGTGCACACCTTTTCTTGCCAGGCATTTCGCGATATCCTTAAAACCAGGAACTCTTCAGAAACCCATCGTAGGCATGTGTCAGCGTGAGTGGTAACATTCTGAATAACTGTTGCCATATCTCAATAAAAGACTGCACATCCCTACCCCGTCTGAAAAGTCACATATATGTGCTGATTAAATAGAACAATCACTGGATAGAAAGTGTGTTGTAGTCAATACACACAAAAATGCGCGCGTGCGCGAGCACTCACACCATAGACAGTCAGACAGACAGCTAGCTAGCTAGATAGATAGATAGATAGATAGATAGATAGATAGATAGATAGATAGATAGATAGATAGATAGGTAGATAGATATGTGTGTGCGCGGGTGTATTTAGCTTTGTATGTATTTCTGCATGTATAAGTATAAAGGATTTTTATCGCCGAGGCTCAGCAATAATATTCTTCAATAAGCTGAAGTGTGTGACAATGGTCATAGTTGTTTGAAGTGCTTAAAGAGCCTTTGTATTTGAGTGGCTCTGCTCGTGAATTGAAAACCCGTTGGAAATCTCAACTTGCCGGAAGCTTATCTCTTACCCCAGTGCCCAACCTGTGTAATATACATTTACTTTTCATATTCACACTATGTCGTAAATATATGAAGAATGTGTATGAGCGATTTTAATGGCGTGGTATATCACCAGCACTTAGCTAACGACCAAAATAAATTTTGCTGAAGGTGATTCTTTTACTCAGTTCCCTTTAACTCCGTACGCCCTCACACTCACGCGTAGTCATACATATATGTATGAATATCTATATACAGATACACATATCTGTATGTATAGATATGTTCAAATACACATACACACACACATATATGTATATATATAAATGAATTTATATGTATACATGCACACATGTAGACGTAAATATAATTAAGTATATATATATATATATCCGTATAATATACACGAAATGTGTATATCTGTGTGTGTGTCTGTGTGTATGTGTCTGTGTGTATATGTGTATGTATTTAGGTTTCGCGCTACGTGCATATTCCCCCTACACAATTCAGGATCAGAACACGTAATTTCTTTAAAGTTATCCCATAACAAATCAAAGAAGATAAAGATCCTATCGACTTCAAACGGAGCCTGAACCAATTTGTTCAAAAGACAACAGGTAGGTTATATCTGGACACATGTCAGTCAACAAAAACTTGCTACCTGAATCGTGCATGATACCACAGAATTTGACTTCACAACGTTTTAACAGATCTCATCAGGTGGCGCTATTCAGTTAGATATGGCCTGGGACAATCTTTGGCCGTAATATATCTAAGTTATCTCACACACACACACACAAGTACTTATAACTCTTTGAGCCATATGCCTGTAGTCATACTGATTCATCGCATGACTCTTAAAAAATCTTCGTTCAGTAAATGATATATGACGAAATATCATGTTGCCGCCTCCTTTTGTGTCTCTTGCCGTGATGTAATTTTCTCCCGTATTGTGCACAGTGCCGTGTCCAATTATTTAACTACATGGTAAATGTATTGACAATTACTTTTCCCGTTTTATATCTACGGAACACCATTGGAAGATTCTGGAACATTCTGTCCCAGACTGTTAAATTGTATTATTCTCATTCCTGAAGAAGTGGGTGGGTTTTTAAATCTGTGAAATGGCTTTCCCTTTGGAAATTTGTTAAGTTTTGAATGCTAAATTTATGGACCAGGCATCCTGAAATCTCGAAATATCATCGTATTTATTTCACCTTTTTTCCTCTACCCTAGTAACTCATTTGGAGTAACCTTTATCTTTTATTTGTTTCCATCATTAGTCTGCAGCCATCCTGGGACACCGCCTTGAGGAATTTTTAGCCGAATACCTCGACCCGAGTAACTATTTTTCTGTTGAGCCTGGTAACTACCGTACCAGTCTTTCTGCCGAACCACTATGTAAACATACCAACACCGTTTGTTTAGCGGCGGTGGTGGTGGATAAACACAGACACAAAGGCACGCGCATAGACACACACACACATGACGGGCTTCTTTTAGCTTTCATCTACTAAATCCACTTTCAAAGCTTTGATCTACCCGAGGCTATAGTAGAAGACACATGCTCAAGCTGTGACACAATAGGACTGAACCCGGAACCATGTGGTTGAGAAACCACGCCTGAGTATAGTATATTTTTTTAAATTTCATATAGTCCTCTCAGAGTCCTCCACTTTAACACTACGGCTCGCATTATTTGGCGATAATACTTACGAGCATAGAACAAGCTCAGCCTCTTACATACTTGCTCTGAATGATATCAGCATTCATCCCAACAAACTAGGACATATTTTTATATCTTCCTAATATGTGAATGAAAAATTGGATTGTTACTTATTACAATGTTCACGTCCTGCGTCACGTCTCATTGTGGTGTTGTGATTCCTTCTGGACCTGTGTAGATATGTTGATCAATATTACCTGAAAAGATTACGTAATACTTGAAACTTGCCTGGTTGATTTTCATATCCTTTTTATCAATCCTTTTATATGCTGCCATAAAGTCTTTCTCTAAATACATACGAGCACATACGCGCGCGCGCACACACACACACACACACACATACACACACACACACACACACACACACACACACACACATTGTATGTTCGATCAAACCAATCTATAGGTAAATACCAAATACAACTCCTTAGTCAATGAATATGCAAGCAACGTCATGCAAATCTACCTCCAATCACGCTATGCAATATGTATAGAAAAGAAGGATCACAATAGATAATGTTGTCTTAGAGATACAACAAGATGGGATGGTCACGACTGGGATGTCTTTATAGGCTTACTTGTTTGGGCATGGCTACGTAGTAAACATCAACAATATTTCTTTCCTTTTTCTCATTGTATATAAGCTTTACTGTTCTTCGCTACTATGTTATACTGCATTCTGTCATACAATTCTATACTGCTATTCAATCTGTTCTTTGTATATTTCTTTTTTCTCTAATATAATTCGTGACTATTTGCATTTTCACCAAATCCACCAAATTCCAATAAAATCTCGAAGAAATCAGGAAACATCTTGAAATAAGAAATTAAAATATTAAGACTAAAATAAAGAGAAATATCGAAAAAGTATTTGGTGATGACTGCAGATATTAAAAACAAATATTTTATCCAATGTATATAAGTGTATATAGTTATATTCACGTCAGAATATATACATGTATGTTATTATATGCTATATACATAAAGGTGGGATATGCATACACATGTGTCTAGAAATATACAATATATATTTGTCCACACATGCGCACAATCACGTGATACCTGTAAATATCTCCTTATGCATGTTTATTTTAAAGATACATATGTACACATTCTACCTCTACATACACATGCGCACACACCCAAACACATATACACACGCTTGCTCTTCTGAACCACTATGCAAATACACTTAGAAACTATCATTTTAATTACGATTAACTTAAATAAGAACGGGTATGAAATTTTACATCATAATATTTTTACAAAGATGTTTAAATATTAAACATGTTACGTTATGGGCATATGCTGGTTAGATAATCTCTGATAGCTCTTTAACTCAATGCTTTAGAACAAGACAGATACAACATATAAATGTTTGGAAAGCCTTACTGAGATGTATTAGGGATAAATCACAGAAATATAGTCTGAGTGACAATATCAGTGATATTTGTAAATAACTGTTAAATGTGTCTGTGCGTACATATATACAAGCGCAGGCATGATTGTGTGGTAACAAGTTTGCTTCCCAACCACATGGATCCGAGTTCAGCCTCATTGAATGGCATTCTTCATGTGTAACAAATTATGTTTGCACATTTTCACATGCTACACATTATTCAGTACAATTCTACATTTAAAAATCAATGCAGATAAAGAAAGGTAACTCATGAAATCATCAGAACATGGTTAAACCAAAGATTCAACTCCACCTGTTTTAGACACTGAATTCTGGCTCAACACTAGGAATAACAAGCTACGAATCCTCTATTCGCATTATCTTAAACCCATGACCTAATCTACCTGGTCTACCGAAACACAGAAATTGCGGATAATACCACCTTCATTGTCCTGGCAGCTGAGTTGATAAGGGTGATGAGACATTTGTCACGCATGTACGACACAAAGGATTTCGAGAGACATAAACAACACTTCCTCCACTGCGTGCAGTTCTCTGAGCACAACCAAAAAGACAGGATCAGAGTGTACAAAGGAGCTATGGCAAGATTAAAGACCATTATAGAGAATGACGCAAATTTAATTCGTCCGTTCTAAAGGAGTAAACGTTGGAATAGCTTAGAAGGAATTAAGATAGTTAAGGTCAAATCATAGTATGACAACCAGAATCAGCTGGGTATCATGTTCGGCAATGTTATCCCTACAGACGAACTAGCGCATTATTTTCGAAAAACGGTAGTAAGATAAATCTACGGAAATAAGATGCTTGATCTGTAGAACATTCACATTTGAAAGAAACTTCTCTATGGATAGGAACTGTATAGTATGCAGAGTAAACCCACAGATAAACTATAAAGCAAGGAATGTAGTATATAGTATAAGATGTACAGAGGAACGGTGGAGTAATAGGACAACAACGTACAATTGAGAGACAGCTCGTATCATAGGTGAGAGAATAAGTGAATACTAGTGTAATCTCAAGGAAGAATGAAGCTCGACACTGCTATACGAACATGCTAAATTAGAACAGCTATTCTCGGTAGGTAACATGGATGTTAGGATCTTATCGATACACAAAAAGACACGACTCTCAGACAGTAATAATACCCCCAACCACACCACACTATGCAACCTGATGACTAAAGGTAGAATCAGAAAAAATAGATAAAAGGCACAGGTACGAAAAGTGTAAAATACAAACTCATATACAGGCACACAACACACAGACACTAAACACATAGAGACACACATACACACACACACACATACACACATACACACACACAGAGATACAGAGGTAAACACATATGAAGATAGGGATACATGCAAAAAACAACCGAATGGAATACCATTTTTTAAGGGGAGGGGACATATCGATTACAACGACGCCAGTGTTTCACTGGTATGTAATTTTCATCACTGAAGGGATGAAAAACAAAGTCGACCTCGGCGAAATTTGAACTCAGAACGTAGCGACAGGTGAAATACATTAAAAATTTCGTCCAGAGCGCTAAATATTCTACAATAATAATAATAATAATAATAATAATAATAAGATTTTTAATTGCTGCACAAGACCAGAGCCACCCCACCAGAAATTACCAAAAACACATAATGAAAAGAAATATAACAAGTAACTGTAGAATATGTGGAGATCGACAAGAAACAATAATTCATATTATCTCTGGCTGCCCAGTCCTGGCTAAGAAGGAATATATTCACAGACACGACAGAGCTGGGACTTATATACACTGGAAGCTATGCCAACACTATGGAATAACAACAGAAAAAAGATGGTATAAACACACGCCAGAAAAGGTCACAGAAAACGAGAAAGCAACCATACTCTGGGATATGCCAATACACACAGATAGAGAAATTAAGGCAAATACACCAGATATAGTTGCC
>NC_068988.1:67602655-67604707 GCF_001194135.2 Octopus bimaculoides | reverse complement strand
TAGGTATAATAAAAAAATATTCAGACAAATACATAACAAAAATAGCAGGACTTACAAATATATATAACATACAGAAAATTGCACTACTGGGTACTGCACACATTCTACGCAAAACACTTTCAATACAGTAAACATAAGAGCACCACAGCAAACCACAGCACATACCCAAGGCGCACAGAGCTGCGCTCGGTAGTGAAGTGAAAGCACGTTATAAAAATAAAACTACTGAACAATAATAATAATAATAATAATAATAATAATAATAATAATAATAATAATCATAATAATAATAATAATAATAATAATAATAATAATAATAATAACAATATGAGCCCTAAGAGAGCGCAAACTTCCGCCAATGCAATATCAACATCCTCTCAACGATTAGCCGGAGATGATTTTTAAAATGAGAATATCTTAAATAAACTCAACTATTCTCACAAACGAAAATATTGAAAATGAACCCGACCGCTCTCAAAAATTAAGTAAAAACACCGGAAAATAATCCAGAATCTTTGTCCGGTACGGGATCGATTCCAAATTCCAATCAGTTCGTGCCAATCACGGGGCCAAACATCCCTGAACGTTTCATCCGAATCCATCCAGCGGTTTGAGATATCTTGGCCACGGACAAACAAATAAACAAACAGGCGAACACGACTGAAAACAATACCTCCGCCTTCGCTAAGGCGGTGGTAATAATACGCAGTACCAGGCAGTGATCCTCGTGCTTCCGATCTTAACTCATTGGAAGTGTTATCATGTACATTGTTTTGTCTTGGTATACAATGTTGGGCTACAATAAATATTCTGCTCAATACCACAGATTTGCTTGTCAGTTGTTTGACCTTAACCAGTTGAGCATGTCTCTTGGTGGTTGACAATATGTGCATCTCTGATCACAAGGAGAAATAGTGGGAGAGTATCATAGCCATGAGTAGAGAGGAATTCTTTGGGGTTTGAATAATTCACCACTGGAAACATGGGTGTTTCGTGCAACATCTTTAAACAACCCTTATTCAAGGATCTTTTAAGCGGAGTGGGCCACATGATCTGAAGAAAATTCTAACTGGGCTCTACCTGCAAGGTTATGCGCCGCTTATCTTGATATGAGATCGGCATGTAGCGCACATATATTTGTGATGCATGTGCCTGGTGTACCCTTATCAGACGGGTAGTCATGATGGGTATACTGGGCTTCTTATATTTTACCCCGGTGTTACTGTGATGGCATGCACTGATCTCTCGCTCAATAATAATAATAAACATATCAATAAAGAGTGCGCGTGATTTTGGCAAAGATAAATATCCCCAGTTATTACAAAAAAGGATGAGATATCTAAGATTGAGCCAAACCGAAATGGATATCGACATTTCAAGCTGTACAATTACATAATTATGCAGTCATTAGAGGGAAACACCTTCAGTAATATGTGGAAATGATTCTGTCATTAGATATCGGTATAATAGACTGGAATATCTTATTTGAGTATTGTAGGAAGGTAAATAGGTAGGTAGGTAGATAGGTAGGTAGAGAGGTAGGTAGGTAGGTAGATAGATAGATAGATAGATAGACAGATAGATCTGTGTTTGCGCGCGTGCGTGTGCTTATTGTCACGGTTTAGATGGAGCATGTTTATTTACGTCCCCATAGTTAAGCAGTTCTGTAAAAGAGTGCCGTGAAAATAAATAGCAGAATTAAAATACGTATTGTTCGGTTTGAGTCACTTAATCCCTTCAACACTGTGCCCCAGAACAGCTTCAGTCCATAGTTTGCAACAAATAAAAGAATAAAGGAATATATGTATGCGCACATGCATATATAATTACATACTTAATTCCAGTCACGTTTCCTGCCAGAAGAAGAGACATGCAATAAATGGCTGAGACATAGAGTGAATGGCAAATAACAAATTATATTTTTATATATAAATCTATAATCTTTTTGAGAAGGTACATACATTGTATGTGTACCCTACTTTAATGATATGGCTTTAATATGCATACATTCGTCAAATAAAAGCAACTGACTCGTTTATTTATATATATATA
>NC_068988.1:67601847-67602474 GCF_001194135.2 Octopus bimaculoides | reverse complement strand
GAGAGAGAGAGAGAGAGAGAGAGGGAGACGTCCAAGGATCAAGGTGCAGGAAGAAGGTGACTTCAAGTAATCTTCAGAAAATATTAAAAAAAAAAAACTTTCGGAATCAGTAGTGGTTTATTGAGGCAGAAAGTTGTGTATTTCGTACGTGTCGAAGTACGATAAGCTGAAAAGAATTACTTTATATTTCACGGTAGGCAGCCAGTGTTGCCAAGTATGCAAATAATAATCCAAGTGTTATGGAATAGATAAAATCCGGGCTGGATATGTTTCATAGCGAGCAGAACCTCGGAAGTGGTAAATATCCAAGCAAAGTTTATACTGCAAGCTAGTCTTCACGGCGAGGGTATCTTGATTAAATGCAGTCTATTTTATCGTTAAAAAGCCTATGTTATCTCACGGAGAATTTGATCACGTATTCTGATTGAATTCTCCGTGTGTTAGCATGGGTCTCCGAACGGCAAGCTTCATTTCTCCTAAGCTTCATTTAATCAAGATACACTTGGCCCTGAAGAGTAGCCTGCTTTCTTCACCTCGCTTGGATATTTACCATTTCCAAGGTTCCGCTCGCTATGAAACACATGTAGCCCGGATTTGGCCTACTTCATTCTATAACGCTTGGATATA
>NC_068988.1:67591896-67601837 GCF_001194135.2 Octopus bimaculoides | reverse complement strand
ATGAGTGTGCGAATGTGTGTGTGTATGTGTGTGTGCGCAAGTAGACACATACATACACATTAAACACACACACACACACACAGGCAGACACACACACACACCCACACCCACACACACACCACACACATGCATATATTACATTTGACAGAATCTCCTATCATATTTGTACATGACCAATTCCAAGGTACTTTTTCGATAAAATAAGGATCAATATTTAATTTTTTTATGTGTTCTTTCTTTGCTATATATTTCAGGGATAAAATCCGCATAGATTTTAACTTTCTAAAGTTAGAACAGACCCAAACGAGACATTTCTTTTGGTATTAATTCTAAAAGGGGTCTTCAATTGAAGCAGCAGAAGATATTCGTTCTGTATATAGAAATGATTATTCGTTCTGTGTATAGAAATGATGATTATATCAACGATACTTTGGCCACATTCGCTCAGGAAACATTTCTCTCACTCATTTACCTCGATATAAAGGATTAAATTCTGACGATACTGAACTTCTATTAACCGTACATGAGGTAAATCCAAAGTAAATGAGATTGAAAAATAGCAAAACAATTCATTTCATGTCCCAATTCGATCGCAAAAGAAATTGCATGAACTAGGAAAAATATAATCTGACTACTTCTCTGATTAATCAAAGAATTACCCTCTGCTCCTTATTGAAGAGTTGACTTGCTATGGAACCTTTCCCAGAAATGAAAAGTCGGTTTCCTATAATCATATCCACCGAAAGCGGCAATAGTTACCACCCAAGAAAAAGGATAATTCATTCGCAAACGAAGTCTATATCAGAAAAAATATTAAGGTTATGATGAAGCGTAAACCAAAATTTAAAACAATACGAAGAAGTATAGTCGCCAATCCAAGAACACATATTGCCCAAATATCTCAGGAAAAAAATTGGGCTCTAATTATGAAATCGTAACTCATCATTCTTACTCTGCTGACCTCTGTCTATCAGATTACCATCTTTTCAGATCATTGTGATATAACTTACAGGAAAAAGAGTTTATCTATCTTGAAAAGATTGAAAATGATATTGAGCGATTTTTGCTTCAAAAATTGAAGAATTTTGCACCCAAGAGATAAATAATTTGCCAAATAAATGGAACTATGCTCTCAGAAAGAAGAACTATTATCTTGATTAATATATCAATTAAAACCAAAGAAAAATTTGTTTCTTTTCAATGCGACAGAATATCCTTTTCAAACTTAATTATATGCCTACTTACATACGTACGTACATACATACATACATACATACATACATACATACATACATACATACAGAAGACAGACAAAAACACGTGTTCCTTGTTCCAGTTACAACGGAAAGAAAGAAACACAAGTTAAGAGGAGAAGAAAGATGGCCGATGGTCACGTGGGAGCCACGTGAGAAAGGGAAGAGCAGTGACGGAGTGAGAGTGACAGAGTAATAGGATACAGTAGTGGAAGAAGTGTATATATATATATATATATATATATATAAATATATATATATATTTCTATATATATGCATATAAACATATATATACATGTATATATGTGTGTGTGTGTATGCATGCATGTATGTGTATATGTATGAATGCAAATTTTGTACGTGTATGCATACATTAATGCATATATGCGTAGCACATCATACAATAGAGATAACCCCCACCGCCACTAATTCAATATGTAACTTAGTATATTTAAGAATGTATATTTCCGTCATTAAGGGCATTAGTTATTCTTATCTTCTATTTGTTTCAGTCTGTTGGCTGCACCGCCTTTAGTCGAGTAAATCGATCCCGGGACTTATTCTTTGTAAGCCTAGTACTTATTTTAGCAGTCTCTATTACTGAACTGCTAAGTTATGGGGACATAAACACACCAACATCGGTTGCCAAGCGAATGTGGGGGACAAAGATAGACAGGTACACATACAAACACACACATATATATATATATCGACGGGCTTCTTTCGGTTTCCGTCTACCATTTCCAGTCAGAAGACTTTCGTCGGCCCTCGGCTATAGTAGGAGATACTTGCCCAAGATGCCACGCAGAGGGATTGAACCCTGAACCATGTGGTTGGGAAGCACGCTTCTTACCACACAGCCACTCCTGCGCCTGTGCATGTTTGCTACATTACTTATAGAGTTTTATTTATTTATACATGAGTATACATACACAGGCATACATACACATATACACACACAGACATTCACACACCCACATACGCACACATACACACACGTAAGCATATATGTATGCGTGCATATAGATATATGTGTGTGTGAATATATGTATAATATATATGTGAGTCTTGCCTCCTACGGTTCATAAAAACGGAAAGGTTTTATACATCCTTGTTTAACATGATATAGTGGCATTACTTCAGCATATTTTGTGTAACTATAATTATATAAGTCTAACGGACACTTGAAATCAGCCAATTAAGATAGGAGTGCAGCTGAACTGAGTTTGCAGAGCAAAATCCTTTACAACTGCCTATGTTTTTTTCGCACGCCTGTGAGTGTACAACACAAAACACATATGTATGTATGTATGTATGTATGTATGCGTGTATGTATGTATGTATGTATGTATGTATGTATGCATGTATGTATGTACGCATGTATATATGTGTGGGTGTGCATGTATATATGTATGTATGCATGCATGTATGCATGGATGTTTATATGTATGTATGAATGTGTGTATGAATGTATGCATGTATATATGTATGTATGTATGTATGTAAGCATGCATGCATGCATGTATGTATGTATGTATGTAAGGTTTAAGGATGGCGTAAGGACTACTATGAAGTCACTTGGAATGGATCCAGAGGACATAGAAATCTTTGCTTCGGATCGAGTTGGATGGCGGACAAAACTGTGGAGTGGACGGAAAGCGTTGAAGAGGAAGAGGCCAGGATAACGCATGCAAGACTTAAAAGAGATTTAAGGGAGAATGTTACGATCGAGAAGGTGAATTACAATGACCTTTTGTGTGCACAGTTCGTGACAGACCAAGCCCTTCTAGTGCTGGGTTCAAATCTCATTTGCGAACCCATGGAAAACGAACTTCCACCAACTATTCTGCGTATATGTCTGTGCACACTTTTGAATGCAGTGTAAGCCAGAAGTTTTGCAAATCTAACGGAGGCCTAAAAAGACATTTTAAGATTCACAAAGGTCAGAATTTATCTGCAGCGCTTGGTGGCCTAAATCGGATGTACAATCTATGTGGGTGTCTTTTCAGAACATTGTCTAGCTTAAAAAGCCAAATCTGATGCCATGATGGTTCTAAGTAGGTACAGGAGGTGGTCAAACTCTGCATAAGGAGTAGACACCTACCATGTACGTATGTAAGTGGTTATGCATGTATACCCATGAATATATGTACAAACCGTCAAGCGAAATTTAATATTCTAATCAAATAGAATTTTATAACACATTTCAATTTCTAAAAGAAAATATTTGTCGTTATACTTAAACTTCCCTGAAAATGGTAAATGTAATTTAAACACTCACACATTCCAATACATTCTTTGTCTATGTTTGTATGACTTTATATGCAAATATGATAAAATAAAATTGTTAATATTGAGCTATGGTTGGCTGGCACTCCGTCGGTTACGACGACGAGGGTTCCAGTTGATCCGATTAACGGAACAGCCTGCTCGTGAAATTAACGTGCAAGTGGCTGAGTACTCCACAGACACGTGTACCCTTAAGGTAAGGGGAGATTCAGCGGGACACAGAGTGTGACAAGGCTGGCCCTCTGAAATACAGGTACAACAGAAACAAGAAGATAGAGTGAGAGAAAGTTGTGGTGAACGAATACAGCAGGGTTCGCCACTACCCCCTGCCGGAGCCTCGTGGAGCTTTAGGTGTTTTCGCTCAATAAACACTCACAACGCCCGGTCTGGGAATCGAAAACACGATCCTACGACCGCGAGTCCACTGCCCTAACCACTGGGCCATTGCGCCTCCACTATTGAGCCACAACTGAGGCTTTAATTGTCGTTATCCCGAGTTACGCTGTACCGTTTTACAAGGCTACAACGATCTTCATTTATGCTATACTAGTATATAATTGATTAATACTTAATCTGCAGTAACAAATTCACTTTGAGCTCATAACTATTACTATTTTAAGTCTGTAATTGAAATAGTTTCAATGAAAATTCGTGTATTAATCTCTGCGATCTGGCAGAATTGGTGAAATTTTAGAGAAGATGCTTTGAAATATTCATTTCCTGCTCTTTACGCCTTGCCTTCTAATCTCGCGTAGGTCGACTTGCCATTCAACCTTTCGCGGTTGATAAATTAAGTACCAGTGAAACATTGGGGTCGATGTAATCGATTAGTCTCCCCGCCCACGCCAAATTTTAAGCCTTGTGCCTATAGTTGAAAGTATTATCAAGCTGGCACAATCGTTAGCATGCTGGACGAAATGCTTAGTGGTATTCACCGATCGTTTTGTTCTGAGTTCAAATTCCGCTGAGGTCAACTTTGCCTTTCATCCTTTCGGTGTCGAGACATTAAGTACCAGTGAAACACTGGGGTCGATGTAATCGACTAGTACCCTCACTGTCTTTTCTCTCACATTTGCAACTGATATGATATTATTTTGCCGACATAATAACAGTTTTCTTGATCTTCTCCTCCACGCTTGCATGTCGAATGCTAGAACTTTCATTTCTTCTTTCAGTATTTATAGTTTTTTTTCTGCTCAAGTTCTTTTACATTTGTTTGAACATCTAACACGACTGATTTTTAGGTTATCAATTTCTCTTTATTGAAAATGGCCTTGGCGAATCTGATGTCATCACGGAATGCTTTCACAAGACGTAATTAAAAAATGCCTTGAAGCTCATCATCGTCTTTGCCATAAAGTTTTAAGTAATCCATATAAAATAAATGATTTATTTTCTTGCTGTCAATTTTATAACCATGCCCTGTGATGTAAAGTTCACATGTAAAGGGCAATAGCGCTTTGCAAAAAAAAAAAAAAGATAGAGGTAAATGTTAGTGCCTTGGCAAATTCCACAGTTGATGATATTATTGTTTGAAGTTAGTACTCCACGAGAATGATATAAATGGAGATTCACTTTCCACAATGACATGTTATGCTTCAGAGTGTCTGAAATTACAGAAGGAAATTTGAAGCTGTCTAGCGATTTCAGGAATGCGGTATGCCTTTTCGTAATGAATCCATGCGGGATTGAAATTTCTGAGCTTGTTATGACAGTTCTCAGTGTTCATGCGATTAATTAATAGTTGATCTTTGCATCCATATAAGCTTCGTTGGCGCCCTTTTTGTTCAGTGGGTAAAATATTGTTCTCTTGCGTAAACACATGTTTTCGCCCTAAGAAAAGAAGTTAAAATTTTATAAGCGGTGGATAATCAAGTTAGGAGCAGACAGTTGTTTGGAACCTTGGTTACATTATTCTTTCAGAGTTGACAAGTAATAACATTTGCTAGCCAAATAGGTATTTTTTCAGGGCTTCTCATAATATTACTGAACAGCTGGAGTAAATTTCTGTGCACGCATAGGAACGGTGAGAACTAGAAATTTGGCTTCCTATCTTGGTGAGTGTCCGTCTAATCCAGTCTGAATTTTCATTGTATGTCTTCTCATCGCTTCATTTATTATTTTAAAAAGTTCTAACCTCTCCCCGCACCAGTGAATTTGTTAAAAGATGGGTCACTGTGGAATAAATGGCTGGAGTAAATGGTCCTACTCTAAGCATGTACCTGTAGATTGGAGGACAACAGTTGGGCCAGGACTCGTGCCTTTGGTGGTCCTTGTATTTGTGGGGATGCCTCGATTTGCTGTAGTTGAATTTTCTGCTCTATCAAGAGGACTACATTGTTCATGTTATTACATACTTTGAACACAATTATACTTTTATCTCATTTCACCGCCTTTTCTATTCTTCTAATCATCTTTTATAATCCCTCCACATACACACACATAGTGATTGTATCCTATCCTTGTGATGTCCCGCCTCATCTGTGCCTCTGTAGCTAATAAAAGATTATCATCGTTATCATCATCATCATCAATATCATTATTATTATTACGGAAAGAAAGATTACTCAATAGTTAATGTGCATTTATTAGTAATCATTGGCCGATTTATTTTTTGCTATTCGATCTCACACAGCACGCCCTTATTCAGTTACGTTTGAGATGATTCAATGAAATCATTGTACCTTTATTGAGGGCATGCGGCGTGTAGCTCTCACCAGCAATTTAGGAAAGAAAAAAAACAGCAACTGATTCCTCATAACTACACAGACAGTGATAGGCATGAGCGAAGGATTGTGTCTGTGTGTGTGTGTGTGTCTGCCTCTGTGTGTGTGTGTGTGTGTGTGTGTGTGTGTGTGTGTGTGCGTGTTCTGGGCGGGGAGATTTGCACAATGTTCATATATTCACACACTGAGATTATCTATGTATAAATATAACTCTAAGCCTGGCAGCTACAATTAACTACTGACTAGTGAAGTATATTTTTTTAACCTCTCCCTAAAGGTCTCATTCTAACAATCTGTCTGCTCGACATAGACAAATTGTCATCCAGCCAAAGACTGAGTGCACGAAACCAGCAGTGAGTTTGTAATCTTCCACATTTCAGATATATAAATACATTGGTGTTTGCACACATCTTGTATGAGGCATAACACGAATGTGTACCTCGAAACATAACAACGTATATGAGAATACAAACATATATACATACATATATACAAATATATATATATAAATAAATAAATAAGTATATATATTATATGTGTGTGTATGTGTTTGTGTGTGTGGGTAATAATTGCAAAAACAAATCGGACTGGTTACTACGATTAGTAGTATATTTATTGTTATGTTAACAATTTCGTATTCTTAACAGTATTAACCGTGGGTGTATATTATTAAATTACAATGTTTTTATTATCATAACAATATGTATATTCTTAAATACCGCTGGATTTTGATCGCAGCCTAAAATCCTGTAGAACATATGGAAGAACATATGCTAATATACATATGTATATAATAATATAGACTATATTTTCGTTCATTGTTTTAATTATTTTTTTTTAGACACGATAATTCATTTTGTGAAACTTAATTAGAAAGAATATTGCAATATTTACTAATATACTTAATATATTAATATTTTTGGTAAATTATTTCAACTTCTTGACTATTATTGTCTTTGTAGATTTTTATTTAAGCGTGATTATTCATTTCCTCAAAATGATAGCAATTCTTTGTTTCACTTTAAAGATGCGCTGTTGATTTTCCTTGAAAAATTAAAATTCGTACATGCATAAGTTTGCTCAGTATAACTGGAGGCTAAACAATAATAGTGTATATGCAATGTCTTTGAAAGTTCTAGACCATTTCCAGGGTTTAGCAGGTTTGTTAATTTAAGAAATAGGAAATTCATAGGCTTGCAGTTCAATCTCATTCTTCTGGAAAATTTGAAATCAAAACCTGTCAATTTGTATTTTCTTTACAGTATATACTTATTCATTAGGTTGACTAAGACACTTGAGTAGTGAGTGTATTATCTGTAGACACAACACTGGCTATCAAGATACAGTCACAATAAATTAAGGATCCAGTTTGGATCACACCCATCCGCTCAAAAGATTCTAAGTAGCTGCGAATATCATACCGCCTCACAGAGTCTGATTAAGTCTCATTTGTCGCCGCACATGTATAACGTTAAAATCTGTGCCAAACATATAAGACAAATCGAGGAAAAAACTTAGGCTCTGTTCAGTTATTTATTCTCTACAAAGCTGCTGTAGACCCCAACCATAACAAAAATAAATGCTCAGATCTGGGGATTTTCTACTATTATAGATACAGATATTGTAGATTACGTCTTAGAAAATGTTATTCTTCTGACTGGCACTAACTTAATGCTACAACTATCGCACAACATTTGTTCTATTTGCCCTTTTTACTAAATTTCTTCTGTAAGGAGGGAGCCTGAGTGTGGTGTGTTGGAAGGGATACTGATGCAGTTCCTGTTTACATGAAAGTGAAAGAGGGAAATGATGCGAAGTTGTCCTAAGTAGCTGAACAGTATAGATTTCAACATTGAACGAGGAGAGTAGAAGAGATTCTGCAAGACACCTGATACTGTAACGATTCTGCTACTTCATCCTAAATCCTACTCTAGTCAAATCCTGAATGCTTCACCAGCAGAAATTTTTCTTTCTAGAATGTTTCCTTGATCCATCATTTTCTTACAAATAACAAATGCGAGATATTTTGAGTTGAACACTACCTAATCTATTTCATTTACACTGGAAAGGCTTCAAAGGTCACGAGCACAGCTTATCTCCCCGTTACGCTCTGAGTAGATAATACATTTATAGACACAGCATAATAACATTTACCATGTCAATCCATTGCCTTGCTCAAGGCGATAATTACATCTCAAAAATTTACTCTTCGTACATCGGTTGTATGATACGTTTATACGCTAAATAAATTATATTTGTACATATTTATTTATTTGTGCATATTTATATTCATGTTTCTTCCACTTTACTGATCAATAGCAGTAATAAGAGTAACAAAAAGTAAACCCAAAGAATAATATACAATGCTTGATGTTATGATTGGTTTCGGAGTAAGTGCAAAATATATCATATTTATTATATTAACACTATGTATAAAGGGGGATATGGTTGTTAAGACATGACTATCAACAGATATGAAACCTTTCCTGCTGTACTCAGTACTTAGTAAAGGTGCTTATTTAATGTATAGTGTCCTCCTCAGGAATCTTCAAACAATGTCAGTGAGCGTCGACAGGGGTCAAAGTTGATGTCAATCACCTTCCTGAAAAGCTTACATAACCTATTCCCCCCTATTTAAAATGGTGTAGGATGTACATAAGATGTGTAAAATTCCAGGTATTTAGGTGAAAATTGGAGCTTGGAACACATATGTATATATTCACTTTTTGCGCGCGTTTGTCTGTACATGGTTTGGTAAGCGTATGTGTAATATTTTGAGAAATATATAAATGTGTTTATTTATTTTAATACATAATGTACACAAAACATAATTACCAACAATTTTTTTTCATTTTAAAATATTCCATATAATTTTTTTTTTAATACCTTAAACTTGTTTTGAGTTTTCTCATATAGAATGCAACCACTTCTAAGAAGATAATGCAATTAACATTTTCTGTATAATGGCCAAAAGAAAAGTACTGTTTAAGAAGTTTTGTAATCAATACGTTAGCGTATAAATTGAATATGTTTGAGAAATCTTACCTAGGGATAATGCAATGTTACATCTTTTATTCTAATTGGCATCAAGTATCTATAGGAAACCATATGTAATTTGCCGTGATAATGGGTGCGTATAAGTTCTCGAATATATATCCAGAGCACGGGTGAACGTTTATGAAATTCGCTTCGCAAACACTAGCTCAAAAAATTATATGCCCCTGTACGGCATCTTAGAGAATACCTTTTATTGTACTCTCTTGTCGATCCTAACCTTCAGAGTAAACTGATTAGATGGAAACTAAGTGCAATCCGTTGGTAACATTTTAACTGCTATTCAAAAGATCCCTCTTTGTTTCGTATTCCGTACCGCTGTACGGCATGGGAATTACATTGCGTACACAAGTGTGTTTGGAATAGGCAACCACTCTGACACTAATTCAATGAAGCCGTTTTGATCCTACAGCAGCATATTCCTTTTCGAAATCAACGGAAATACATCTACCTTTTTTTTTTTTCATATGACATAAGTAAATTTAATATGACGCTTGCAGTTTTCTTTTGTTAAATTCCATAGCGAAATCTAATCTCATGTGTGTCTATATATAGATACACACACACACACATATATATATGTATATATATATATATATATATATATGTATATACATAT
>NC_068988.1:67590352-67591886 GCF_001194135.2 Octopus bimaculoides | reverse complement strand
GTGTGTGTGTGTGTGTGTGTGTGTGTGTGTGTGTGTGTGTGTGTGTGTGTGTGTATTAAATATATGATAAAATTCCCCGTCGGAGACGAACAATTAGCGTTCAGTTTTTGCTGTACGACTTGTATAAATGACTTGTTTATTGTGAAGAAATAGTTGCGGTGTACATAAGCTCTCTCCCTCCATCAAATCGACGTTGGCTGAACAGGTGCACGGTGTACCATGTGTCAGGTACGAAAATGACAGCAGAGCAGAGTGGTATGAAATGTTTTGATCAAGAACGCAAAACACTAACCGCTCCAGGAATTGTAACCACGATCTGGCGGTCGTGAGTTCAATACCCTAAACTCTGAATCTCACACATGCACAGAGACACAAAGACAGACCCACGCACATACACATACACATAATATCGTAACCTAAACTGTCTTAACTTCAACGACTGCCATCGTGAGATGAATACGCACAATTATGAGAAATGTATAATGTAAGTATTATGAGATATGTATAATGTAAGTATACATACTCCTTCCTGCATCACCAGGTAGCCTTACGTGGGCATCGTGTATACTTTCAACTTGCATGCTAGAAATAGAAACCAAATTTCTTTAAATAAAATGCTAACATGTTACTTAGCAAAGAAATAGATTCTAGATACCCATACAAAAAAGGCTAGAAAGTCACGGATGAACAGTTTTGACCCGGGGTTAAACAATGATAACACAATGGAATGTCCTAATGTATAAATCCTTTCATGCAGTAGAACTACTTCCCAACGTCACTTCATGTCACAGACATGATTATATCTTACTGAATTCTGGGTACCTCTTAACATTTATTTCTGTCAAATCCTGTTAGACTGAATTATAATGTTAATAAGAAAATTAGATTGTCGATAGACTATATCAATGCGTGAATGTTCTTGCAAATTTATTCCAGCATTGTCCACTTTATTCAAGCAAAAGAAAGCTACTCTTTGTAATTTGAATAAGTAGAAATAGCAGAAGAATCTAAGACCACTATCACACTACAGAACGATCTAGACCTAGAACTATCATTTTTACAAAAGATAAAGCAATTCGATGAACAGACTGGAAAGGTCGAAAGATCACACATAAATGGTTATGGACCTAATTTTAATCATATTTTGTAACTACGCCTCAAAATACTTTCCGTCCCAATGAACTGTAGTGAAAACAAAACAATATTCTCATCTACGTAGGAGCAGGTAATTATAAACATCAACATACTTAAAATATACAACCACACTCACTTAGGTCTTATGACCATCAATATACATACAGACAACACTGAGAGAAACAGCTACATGCAAGCATATTTGTTTATATAAGAAATAGGTGTAAATGCATACACATATATATATATACACACAAAATAAATATGCATATATACAAAAAGTATGCATACGAATACGGACATATTTACACATAGAGATATAGATGCAAACACATATACAGACATACACGCAAGCGCACACACATACATACATACATATATATATATATATATATATATA
>NC_068988.1:67586479-67589304 GCF_001194135.2 Octopus bimaculoides | reverse complement strand
ATACATATATACATGTGCACGTAGATAACCTAACATACTAAATATGTATATATATATATATATATATACAATTCTATTTGATTTAATCTGTCAAAATGTAAATTTAACGTATGTATAATGACAAAAATGTAATATCTAAAATAGGGGCAAACAAATCCTTTATATTCCTTAACCAATCTATGACAGCGCTGGCATTATCTCATTGTTGTAGTTTAGCAGTCTCTCTCATTCTGAAATTAATCGTCCTTATTATCATTTAGCAACTAAACCTATTTCTGTTCTTGCTTATTACTGGAATTGGTTTTGTGAGCTCTTAGAGTAATAGGAACTTCTTGTTTAGCTAAGCATTCTAACCTATAGCCAATTTTACTTCGTTTAGAAAAGAATTTAGCCTCATCGTTAATTTCTACCGATATTAGCTTTTCTATATTTAGTACACGTAGTGTCCTGTAGCATTTTATCATATGAATCATTTAAAACTTCATACAGGTTATTAGTCTTTTCAGAAAATTTATTATATCAGATTTTAGTTTGGCTAGAAAATACTTATAATAGTTATATTAGTTACTAAACCATGGTGTCTCAAAAGGAGCTAATTTTTTTAGCTTGGGTGGATGTTTATATGTGTTTAAATTATAGCGTTCCGTGAAAGTGAATGTAAGCGTAGTCGATTTCAAAAGGCGTTGTGCAAATCACCTCTCTTCTTCCAGCACATCGACAAAGTAATTCCACTAAGTTGGCTAATCATGTATCGGGTTTCAATACCAACTCCAAACCACATACAATCACGTGGAGAATCATGGAGAAATCAAGGTCATATGTTAATTGATCTATGTTACGTATAACGTCACAGAAAGGTTACATATTGATTTGAGAACCAATACCGCCGCACTGCTTAAATTCTGGATCAAGAATTCTTTGCAGGTGCAAACACATGGACAGGTTTCTTTTGTCGAACTGGAGGACACCACCTGGTCCGGATTGAATAGCTGTCTTACAGACGTTGGCATCTTTTCAGCTATCCTGTTCTGCACAAGCTGCGCTAATTTTGGTTTCAAAGAGGACATCTATCTTAGTTTTCTTATTTCTTTTCTTTTCGTTCTCTTTCTTGCGTTTTGCACCAACCGTTTCGTGTTTTTTTCCTCTTCGTTTCTTTCCATTTTCTTGCAGTCTAGTAGTTTTAAACATACTTGGAAGCATGAAACGAGCCCGATTTAAAGTATCATAAACTTTAAATTTAAAGTCCCATAAACAATGATACAAGTAGCTCTTTCGTAATTGTTTTAAATTTACACCCCCCACACACACACACATCCATACTCACACCCACACACCCCCACACACACACTCACAGACACACGCAAACACATATATATATATATATATATATATATATATACACATATATTCTCCAATAATAGGTAGTGGGTAGCGATTTAATTCACTACTCCAGGGATTGACGACCCTACCTGCCACGAGTCCCGGGCTCAGCTGGCTCCAGCTGACAGTACTCAGCATGGGCCCCTATCCAGGGTTACGGAAAGAAGACAACCTTCAAAGAAATTCGGAGTGGAATCCCGTAGGCGGCTTAGTGTTCGAATCGACACTCTTCCAGCAGCTCCTGAAACCAAGCTGGTGCCAAACGTAATGACTACTTCAGCAAGGTCAAGAGAGGAATCCTGACGACTGGGCTACCCAAGATTTTCTTGCATCTAGCCCAGTCCTGTGCAAAACTGGAGACCAGCCAGGCAAAGTCTTTGCTACATCTGCGTCACCTGCCAGAGGGCGTGTGTGTCCAGCATGGGACTACACAGCCAATATAAAACCAGACTGGATTATTTTATGTGCAACTCTATTGTCCCACGAGACAAAAGAATGCCAACAACAACAATTGACTAAAAGTCGGCAAATAGAAACTCAACATAGCGATTTATGATGCTGGAGATTTACTATCTAGTCACTCGTCTAGTTATCTACACACACACTCACATCCACACACACACACTCTCTCTCTCTCTCACTCGCACACACGCATGCACGCGCGCGCACGCACACACACATCCACACATCCACACCCACACACCCACACATGGATCCATTTATCAACGTATGTTTATTTGTACGCATCTGCATATGATTATATACATATATAAGTTTACATTACACATAAACTCTTCAATGTTGCTACGATGATGCCCATGTTCGAAATTTGTTGGTTTTATTTACTTTCATTTATCAGTTTTATTTATTTTTTTTCTACTCCCTGTGATACGGAAACTAACATATTCCTATATTCATGGCATGGAACCATTCGTCAAATTTAATTCCCTTATTGAACATTACGTCTCTAAAAAATACAACTAATGCTTCTTTTGTTGTCACATTAACGACATTTCCGTTCCACATTGCATTTCACTCCGAAACAGACTTAAATTGAAAAGATCTGGCTCCAAAAAACATCAATTTTGGCTTAAATATGGGAGTAAAGTATTGTTTAGCTCTACACGCCTTTTAAATTGATTAATAATAAATTGTGTTTAATTATTTTCTAGTAAGAGTAAAATACTTGCTAACAAGAGAAATCATTCACTTGTGATACAGCTACATGAAAAGAATTAAAACGAAGTTTCTAAAAATTTGTAGCTATTGCTATATATGTTAAGATGGATTACTTCCTTGTTAATCTGTAATTAATTTCCTAGTCATGTATTTATACCCCAAAAGACTGAGGGAAATAAATGTTTCAGATGCTTTTTACTTGATTATTGCTGTTATATATATATATATATATATATAAAAATTAAAAGGGTAAAGGATAATTATAT
>NC_068988.1:67582363-67584639 GCF_001194135.2 Octopus bimaculoides | reverse complement strand
ACCACATTATCATCACCGTCGTCATCATCATCATTATTATCAACACCATTTGCAGCAGCAGCAGTAGCAGCAACAGCATCGCTGTAAAATGTTGCTGTAGTTGTCGTTGTTGTTATTATTATTATTATTATTATTATTATTATTATTATTATTATTAATTTATGTCTTTATTTTAATTAAGCTTATATTCATTTTATTGATTTTTTTTTTTTTCATTTTCTCTCAAGCCTGCAGTCTTTTCTAATATTTGGTATTTGTACAGTTTCTATTTTCCCTTAAGATTTACAAATTTTAAAATCTAGAAAATTGTCATCAGCCCTTAAGGCATATTAAAATTACACCACTTTGAGAATTCATTTGTAAACTTGACGCCGCACAAATCAAACACTTTTAAACACGATGCTGAAGCTTGTACAATCGATCAAACAAAAATGTCATATAAAAGTCATTTATTTTGAAAATAAAATTGTTGGAATATATTTGATAATGTAATCATTGATAGTTCAAGTTCATAGGATGACCAGGAATGTTATTCTTTTGATAACAAGTGTGGTTAATGAATAACGGTCTTGGATTAAACAACAGTTTGCGTAAGTAGAAGACAATGTGACGGAGCCTTTCTAAGTGCTCGATCCTGTTTTTCTACATGTTTTTTTCGTTTTCAGAAGGAAGTTGCTGTGGTTAATAACCATCTCTAAAACGAGCGACATTGATCGTCTTGAGCAAGTTGGTCACTAGAGTAGAAACAACGTGTAGGGAGGAATTGGAGAAAAGGGTTATTCATAGATTACTTTGCCTGATATGAGAAATATGTAAGCCGGGAGAATCTAGATGGAGATGGTACATGGCTACAAAGATATCAGCAGCAGCAGTAGCAGCAGCAGTCGTCGTCGTCGTCGTTTTCGTAGTAGTAGTAGTAGTAGTAATAGTAGTAGTAGTAGTAGTAGTAGTAGTAGTAGTAGTAGTAGTAGTAGTAGTAGTAGTAGTAGGCAAGCTAGCAGAAACGTTAGCATGCTGGGCGAAATGCTTAGCGGTATTTCGTCTACCGCTACGTTCTGAGTTCAAATTCCACTGGGGTCGATAAATTAAGTACCAGTTACGCAGTGGGGTCGATGTAATCGACTAAATCATGACCATCCCCAAATACAACAATATATATATATATATATATATATATATATAATGGTTTTCCCTACAATTTCTGCCAATCAAATTCATTAACATGGCATCATGTCAATAGTTGGCCTGAATCTGTAGTAAAAGACACGTGCCTGATGTGCTCTGCAGTAGAACTGAACCCAAAACCATGTAGCAGCAAAACGAGATTCTAAGATAAAAAAAAAAAAACACGCCGGCACTTGTACATATATTCTACGTTTTTTATAACATCATGTGTCATACGTACTTCTTTCCTGCGGAAGTGTGTTTCTGCTAGTTTAGTGTGAACCAGCACGTGGCTGATGTTCTAATATCAAGGGAAGAATAAAGAAATATATTTCTTTTTTTACACCCTTCATATAAAATTTTACAAGCAATTTAATTTAATATACATTTTATGCACCGTCATTCATATAATAAATAAAATTGCTAAGTGCTTTCTTTGGTGTTAGGAAAAAATGTACATAGTATAATTTCACATTGTTTTTAACAAAATGAACAAAAAAAAATAGATATCAAGTATGTAAAACAGTAATTTGACAAACACTTTAGTGCTTGTAAAACAAGCTAATCTTGTTCGAGTTTAACGTTTTTTTAATGAAGGATTTAAAACTCAGACGATTAAATGAAAAAATAATTAAGTGATAAATTGAAAGGAAAATAATTCGTATGTGCGAGTAGGTGGAATAGATGACACAGATTGTGTTGCAGTTCAGCTTTATATTCCGGTTTTAATGTGCATCCGTGATTTATGAATAAGTCCATTCAATGGAATATCTATCTATCTATCTATCTATCTATCTATCTATGTATCTATCTATCTATCTATCAATCTATCTATCTATCAGTCTGTCTCTCTATCCAACTAAATATCTATATGTCTGTCTATCTGTCACTCTGTGTATGTGTATGTATACAAAGAGGCTTACAACAGACACACATTCAGACACAAACAATAAACAGAGGAGAAATGTATATTAAGATCCAACAATTCTTAGCGCATATCGTATTCAATACTATATTGATAAATGAACGCACGCGCGTGCACACACACACTTTCATATATAAGCACATGTATATACAACGCGTGCACGTGTGTATGCATGTATGTATATATA
>NC_068988.1:67573571-67582126 GCF_001194135.2 Octopus bimaculoides | reverse complement strand
ATATATATATATATATATATATATATATATACATATATATATATGCGTATGTATATGTGTGTGTATGTGTATATGTCTGTGTGTGTGTCTCTGTATCTGTATCTTTATTTGTTCCACACCACCGCTTGACAACCGGTGTTGGTGTGTATAGGTTATCATAACTTAACGGATGGGCCAAGATCCCGATAGAACAACAAATTTATTCTTTTAACAATAAATTAGTACTGACATTGATTCATTCAATTAAGAATTCTCGAAGGTGGAGCCCCAGCATGGCCGCAGTCAAAGGACTGAAATAAGTAAATGAAAAGATAAAAGATATGAAGATTCTATTATTACCTGCTAAACTTCAGTAGTACCCTAATTTCCGTGTAAAACATTAGAGGATCTTGATGTTCCTAATTGTATTCATAATGGCTTTAGAATTTCAGAGAGGAGAAATATACAAGATCAGCACTGGACTCGATGTAATCGACTTAGCTACTTTTAAGAACTTGCTGGCCTCGTGCTAAAATTTTAAAACAATATTTCAAATGGGAGAGTAAGACACTGAGCTGGAACGATACATAGCACGCCTGACAAAACGCTTAGCGGCATTTCCTCCTTCTGTTTACTTTCTGGGTTCAAATTCCTCCCACGTCGACTCTGCCTTTCGGGGTCAATAAAATAAGTACCAGTTGATTACCAGCCTCCAACGTGCTGGTCTGGTGCAAAAATGTGAAACCGATATTTCAGATAGCAAATGTCGGTGAGCGGGCAGGCCGGGTAAAATGCTCATGGACATTTCATCCGTCTATATATCCTGATTTCAAATTCCGCCAAGGTCTACTTTCATTTCAGGCTTTCATAGTCGCCAAAATAAGTAACAGTTGAACACCGGGGTGGATGGAATTGCTAGCCTTGTACTCGATCTTGAAATCAATATTTCTGACAGAAAAAAAAGAATGAGTGAATGTATTTGGTTTGCTATATGTTACCGTGTGAATATGCTAAAGATTATTGGCGTGCAGGTATTTAGTATAGGTTTTTCATTAATGACTCATTTGTACAGATTGTTTATTGATGTGAAAATTGCAAAATATGCGTGTGTATGTATGATTTATATCTATAGATACATGTATGACTAGAGCGAGAGAGCAAAAACTTTGAAGTCACCTTCAATCTTTTCCTTGATAATCACGCACTCTACAAAAAAATTAAAAAAATAAAATAAAATGTATTCCTTCACTTTAACCTGAAATTGTTCTTATATATAACTTGGCATTATAACAAACATTATTATATATACATTTATATTAATCTATTAATCGATCGATTTGTGTATCTATATGTTTATTTATCTCTCTTCTATTTAGTGTATCTGTCTATCCATATATATACATATATAGAGATAGATAGGTAGAAAGATAGATAGTTAGATAGATAGATAGATAGATAGATAGATAGATAGATAGATAGATAGATAGATAGATAGATAGATAGATCCGCTCACACGTACATATGGACATATATATTCCTTGATATATGTATGTATATATGTATAAACTAATTAACAAGTAGTAAATCAAAGGTGCATTGCAGATTGCGCAGATGATGATTACATGGCATGTATATGTTAGATTCCATTTAAAAGATGAGATTTCGGTATGACTGATTTCAAAATATCTCTTTGAATATGGCTGAAAGCAAATGTATCGTTTTGAAAATTATCGAACTGTGTGAAGCTAAAAGCATTCGTCTCCGATATATTTATGCATTCATCCTTTCCATTCGTTAATCTATGTGAAAATATCGAATTACTGAACTATAGTGTTGCTTAAAGTTCTCTGTTGATACAAATGTAACTATAGAATGTCTATACAATAACGTCTATCTATGCATGACATCGTGCTTGTGTAAACGTATAGGATTCTGTATGTGTGCGTGCATATATATATATATATATACATACGCACATACACACACATACATACATGCATACATATGTACATATATGTGCGTATGCTCGTTTGTGTTTAGATGTGGTTGTATGCGTGTGTGCTTCTATGAGTGTGACGAAATCATGCTTGTCATTTGCTAAATGCATGTGTCCACGCAACAGATATTCAATAGTTTACACCCCCAAGAGTTTTAAGCTATTTATCATCTCTGAAAAATGAGATATGCAATGACACGTAACTCTTCTTAGATCTATAGTCAGGAAGCGAAAAATGAAGATGATGACCTCGGGAAATATTTTTTTATATTTTTCTTAAATATGCAATTTTTCATGCATAGTACTGCTCCAGTTGGTTACAAATTGTTAAAAACTAAATAAAAAATGACTGGTCTCTCTGTCAATAAAACTAAAGTAAAAATTACCGGTTGCTTCCATAGAAATGCAAACTTCTCTTTTAATATAAATCCCATTTCCTCCGTCTTTATACCCTACTCTTTTTCAATTAATATGAATGCTACTTTTCCAATAGAATATGTACAAACTCCTTTCGTTTAGAAATCCTAAAATTATTATGGAGGAGAATGATAATTCTTAATAAATTAAATACAATAATATTTATATATTATATCATATTTATAAACGATACTTTTCTGGTATTACCCTCAGTTAAGAATCATAAATCATACGTTGATTATTCACACAATCATACTACCACAGATATGGTCTGAAAATCTTTCATCTAATTTGTGCATCTGTTTTTCTTTTTTCTTGTGTGCATTTGGTTGTTAATTAGTTTCCTTTGACTCATGATGCTCAGAATGTAAAGTGGGTACCGAAATGTTGCAGGTTATTTTGTTCGCCGCTATACCAGTTCTGTTAATGGAGAGCCTAACATATTAAGAATTAACTAGATTCGTTATCTAATATCAAACGTTTACACTATACCCAAGTCACAAAATGCTCTGAATTAGACAGAGTGATAGTGGATAATAGCTAAAACAATTTGTTAACCTCTGTTATCTCGATGGCTAATTCGTTGGACTTACACATCTCAGAAAACTGATTGGCAGCTGTCCCAATATACTATATATAACAGTCTACTAGCCTGCTTTGATTTTTCGCCTCTACTAGTCTATCGTTCTCTATATTAAGGAAATTGCTGACAATAGCGGCTGCTCCATTGATTAAATCAAAGTGTATGAACTTAAGGATAAAGATAAGCTGGCCACCACACATCGGTCAACATTCTAATTAATAATTTATTTAACAAATAAAAATAGTATATCGTTCATTATACGACCCTTACAAAGTAAGAGCGACCCTCCTGTGCGTTTTGGGAAGATATTGATATATTAGACCATTTCCACTTAAAACCCTTCGGCTGCACTACAAAAATATCATGGGCCAACCCTTCACCTCTAATGCAAAAATACGTACCAGTAATGTATTGTGTTTTTCAAATTATCATTAGTCAAACTCATAATATTAAAATAGATTAATGTTTCCGATTTGGGGAAAGTGTACAGCTTATTAGATCAATCCTAGTAATTTAACAGTTTAACAGTTACGTTTACCGATTCCACAATACTGAAATCAAATGGATTTTGGTGGAGCTTGAAATCAAAACGTAAAGGCTCACAAACTGAATACGTCTGAGTATTCTACCGATATTACTAACCCTTAATGTTCTAGACAATAAAATAATCACTGTGTGATGGAATTATATTTGTGTCTCCAATAAATTTATTTGGATAGATATATGTAAATTTAAATAAATGTCTTGATAACGAAAATAAAGATAACCATCACTGAATGGGGTGAATATATTGAATAAACTTTAAGTAAAAAGAAGAAACAACGGTTGCGTGTTTCTTTTCCTATTTCATAACAGTGTGTGTGTGTGTGTGTGTGTGTGTGTGTGTGTGTGTGTGTGTGTGTGTGTGTGTGTGTGTGTGTGATACAGTTTCATGTTCATATGAAATATAGAACATTTCGGCAAAATACCTCGTGTATGACTGAATATATAAATATAAAGTACATAAGTAAATCACTATATCATTTTGAATGGAAAATGTATATTCAAAATTATATTCAAACAAGTTATTAATATGTTATAAGGTATTCCGGCAATATTCCAAATGACCATCTGCAATTGTTTTCATATATATATATGAAAACATATTTTCAATAATAATAAAGGGTAAAATTAATTAATTAATAATTAATAATTTTACCAAGTAGTTCGGTATGTTAAAATAACCTTTATCGGTAACCTTATACCAAAATCCTATAATTATAAGTATAATTATAATTAGGGTTCAGCAAATTGCTTCACCACCTACCGAAATTTAGAAATAGCTGTTAATTACTACTCCTTAAATACTACTACTTTTATTCTTCTACTTGTTTCCGTCATTTGACTGCGTCCATGCTGAAGCACCGCTTTTAGTCGAGCAAATCGACCCCAGGACTTATTTTTCGTAAGCCTAGTACTTATTCTATCGGTGACTTTTGCCGAACCGCTAAGTTACGTGGTCGTAAACATAGCAGCATCGGTTTTCAAGCTATGTTGTGGGGACAAATACAAAAACATACATACATACATACACACACATACACACACACACATATATATATATATATATATATATATATATATATATACGTCGGGCTTCTTTCAGTTTCCGTCTACCACATCTACTCACAAGGCTTTGATCGGCCCGAGACTATAGTAGAAGACACTTGCCTAAGGTGTCAAGCAGTGGGACTGAACCCAGAACCGTGTGGTTGATAAGCAAGTTACTTACCACACAGCCACTCCTGCGCCTATATGTATGTAATTACTTCTAAACTTACAAACAACTTCAACAAATAAGCTTAAGTAACATGATTAATTCGTGACTTCATTAATGACCTCCTTGCCCTCTCTACTTTAGCCTTAATTTTGCTCAATTTGTGTACACAGTTTTCACTCTTATTGGTATTGTTTAACCTTAAGAAAACGTGGTCGATCAGATTGATCAGACGACTATTTTTCTGGCTGGTTTTATTGCAGATTACATTAATTAATGAACCCTTCATTTATCAAAATTGTAGGGCGTCATCAAATTACCATATTTTCTGTCAAACAAGTATAAATTTTTAAACATCATCACACTTTGTTCCAAATCCTGCCACATTTCACATACAATCTTTGGTCCTCTAAGATCAGTTTGGTGTTTAAATCGGTCTACCTTTTACGGGATGTAAGTTATAGTTTGTAAAATTCGACTTGCATGTCGGAAAAATACAATGTATGGTAATTGTGATACAAGACACAGAGAACTTTTAAATTTCATATATTATAACTAATGACAGGATTCCATATCCACAGCAAGCTTACTCTGAATTATTCTCTGATATTCCATATCTTCAAACTTATCACTTTTTTTGTCTAGGTATCTGCATGTAATCGCTTTGAACAACAACCACTGAAGGTAAATAACTTAGAATCACTTTACAGAATACGTTCAAATACGTTTGAGGGATAAAGACCGAGATTTATTTATATTTTAAGTATTTTAGCAGGAACACAAATAAGTTTTCAGTTGAATCAATAAAAAATATACTTTACAAGACCTGTTGATAACACGTTTCTCTTGATAAGAAGCGTTCTATACCTTGCGTAAACTGTGTTACAGAAATAAATATACATGTCCTGACAATGCGAACATTCAAACAGGCAAATAGGTAAACACATTTACATATGTACACATATCCTCATAAACACACGCATGTATCTACGTAAATATATGTAAGTACGTATATGTATAAATGTAATATATACAAAGTTCCTAATTTTGGTGGAGTTGTAAGAGCAAAGTAGTTAAAAACAGCATGACATTGATATTTTAAAACAGGACAGTGCCCATCTCTCTCCTGGTCGAGGATACTGCCGATTTATTCTGAAGAGAAAAAGTGTAAGGCACATTGAGAAAGTGGTGGAATGAACACCGAGTATGGGAATGGTATCTTATTTATCAACCAGGACAGAAAGAAAAGATAAGCTTATCTCGGTGTGTTTGAACACAGTATGCCGAATCAGAGCGAATACCAACAGAGAATATAACCGATACATTTAAGATTCCAGTAACTCGCTAAACTTGCATGCACACATACGTACAGACACACACACATAAACCCCCCCCACATATATATATATATATATATATATATATATGTATGTATGTATATACATGTACATAAATACATACGTACATACATATATACCTACATACATACGTGAGGGTGTTTATACATCCATATCTACTAACAGTTATATCTAATATTTTCTTCGTTGTATTGTGTATTCGTTTCTTTTTGCATCTAATATCTAGTACTGACGTCCTATAATAATGAAGTTGTATCCTTTAATTTGCTGCTTTTGTATACACATACCCAGAAGAAATCTTGCAGAACAGACGTTATTTCAACGAGATACATCTTGTAATCACCTGAGCAGACACATCTGCACCCACGGATATACACCTAAATAAGTTATGTCTCCCACCCGTGAGGAATCCATGCTATAGGGGTCGAAACAATTGTAGTGATCGATTAACATTCTCGTATCTTCCATCATGTATGAATGCATAAATTACATATATATTAATGATACATGTCCTTGAATTCACGAGATACTCCCTATATACATGTATTCAAACCTTAAATATTTTTTAGCTGATGTATAGAAGAAGGGATGTTAAGAATCAGTAGTTGTTGAAAAGAGAAGAAACATCAAATCATTGTCAATTTTTGCTATTTCAGTTTTCCAGCATATCCCCATGTTCCTAAGAAGTATGTTACGCAATTCAAACTTTAGTGTTTCTATGATATATTCTTCAATAACCCCGCGGGTGTCAGCACTGTGATAAACAAATAAAAGTGAGAATGAAATATTGAAATGGAAATATAAAAAAGGGAAATATTGAAGCATATCTACATAGATTCAACGTTTAAAAACTATTGAATCGAATGTTTTAGATGAATACTTTCTTCATATTGAAACAAAACGTAATGAGAATATATGCAACTGTTTTTTTTAGCTACACGCTTGAAATGTCAAATTGAATTGGTGTGAGCGTTTTGAGACTATTAATCTGAATAATGTAAGCGATGTTTGTCATTTCGTAATGCTGGAATACACGCAATGTAATATAATTTAAATCCTTTCATACCAAAAAATATATATATATTCTGAATGCCTTTGTTACCAACGAAGAAATTCTGAGTTGAAAATCCTCTCGTAAAACTGAAACTACATCTCTAAATATTTTTATGATGGCTTCACTTAACAAGGTAACTGTATTTCCGTATTACTCTGCCACAGAAAAGAATGTAGGATTTGAATTAATAAAGATCTTGATTGAAAGTTAGTTCATAAACGATGGCGTGGTTGCGTAGCAAGAACTTTGCTTCCTACCCACATGGTTCTGAGTTCGTACGTGGAACTTAGATTGCGTGCCTTCTACTAAAGCGTTGGGTCGACCAAAGCCTTATGAGTGGATTTGATACATGGAAAATGAAAGGAGACTGTCTGTACATACATACGAACCCCCCACACACACACACACAGACACAAACACACACATAAATATACATATAAGAAATTAAAGAAGGAAAATGCTGGTTTGCTTATGTTCCCGTCTCTAAATACTTCGCCGAAAAGTAATTAAGTGGTCGGGGTTAATTTATTCGACTAAACCTTCCAAAGTGGTGCTGCAGCAGTGCTGCAATCTAATGACTGAAACAAGTAAAAGGTAAATGATAAAAGATAAAAGATAACGGGAGTTAAACTAATTATACTTGTCAATCATTCTATTAGGATTCTTATAATTTTGGTATATTTGAATCATCTCTAGAGACATTACGACATCCTGTGATTCATCTACTAAATACTTATTGGACATTGATTATGCTGAGCTACATGTTAAATATTCCTAAGCACTGGTCATAAAAAATTGTGTAATGATCTCAAATAGATGGACAGGATATAAAGAAAAATCATTTTCATTGAAAACCTACACGATATGCTTTTCGCATATGATTTCTTTCAAAGGTTTAACCTTTCATACCCCCACCATTATGGAAGAGTATTTCAGGAAAAAATACTCCAGATACAAAACAGGATATTAAAAACACTTTGATGAAAGAAGAAATCATGTACGCCAGAATTCTGAAACTCTTTGACGAAACATTATATCTCTTCAGCTATGGTCTACGGCATGCAAACAGAATTGGTAAAGAATTCTTCGCTTAAATGGACATGAGGAGAGAAGGTTAATGCATGCAAGAGCATTTTGGAAAATATGATGATAGAAGTACTTCCAGAAATATTGCTGATACTATCATCATCATCATCATCATCATCATCATTATTATTATTATTATTATTATTATTATTATTATTATTATTATTATTATTATTAAATATAGCGAATCTTTTGTAGACTATTGAAGTTCTAAGAAACATTAATGATGTTATGCCAAAGACGCAAAATATAAATAATGTCGACGTAGTAGAATAACATGCCGGAAAGAATTCCACCTATAGATTAGAAATTATATATGTATATAT
>NC_068988.1:67569065-67573486 GCF_001194135.2 Octopus bimaculoides | reverse complement strand
TATATATATATATATATATATATATCAAAGTAAAGAATCTCAAAAGAATATGTCGAAATTTCCGCCGATATTGCCGGAAGTAGAGAATGCACGAAGGAATCTATCACACAAGCGCAGAACTTGTCTAGTTTTACTAGCATTTGCCAACACTTGTCGATATATTCATGCGTATAAATTAATGTTATATATTTGGAACTTCTTTGTGAAACAATACTGCGACTATTAGCTACAAATAGCATTGCAGACTGAACTAAACAGGTATATAGATATGTGAAGAAATACATTTATTTAATGAAGAGCTTTTGTAATAATTCAAACTCTATATTAGAAATACACGCGGAAACATTTCAAAATAACCATATGCATGTAAATCTAGATGGATCGAACTTCAAGTAAAATGTATTGGATGTGACTAAATATTCAGTATTAACGGAAATAGTTGTAATGATAAAAACTGTTAGTAAATATTTGAATATTAGAGCATCATTTCAAGATAGATATGCATTCACCAGTGTACATACATACTTACGAGCAGATAAATTTAACTGTGTTTAACATACACACGCATACACACCTATTAGTATGTGTCCGTATGTGTTTGTGTGCATGGATACCTGTGTGTGTAAGTGCATAAAAGCACCTATTTATGCGCATGTTTTACCGTTTGCATATCATTGTGTTTTACAAGAAATAAAGTGAAATCATAGCTAACCCGAAGAGATAAATTCATTATTTACCTCTTTAGCACGTCTAGAGTGGGTGCTGACAGTCAATTATTTTGATCGGTCTAAATTGCAAATGGTCAACTTTCCTCAGCAACTCTCCAATAAATAACTAAGTAAATAGATAAGTACTTCAATGTCACTATTTCATCTGCTAACCGCAGTGACTAAATCTATTACTTTAGTCTGTCATAAAATTTTAGATACATAGTTTCAGTATATATAACACTATTTATGGTGTTATAATTAGCTTCATGCGTAGAATAATACATATGTCCTAGAAATATCACACTGCCTTGACCTTGTTATATCATTTTACTTAACATATACACGCTCACAAAGAATCCGCATTAGATTCCTCACTCATTCTATTATTGAACTGGGAGTCCAACATGGGTCCTGCCGTAGCACTTACATAGCCTTACCTGCCTTTCGGTCTTCTAGGTACCAAAACCTGTCACACATATATATATATATATATATATATATATATATATATATATAGAAAATAACTATCATCAAATGTGAATCAAAATATGAAAGCAGAGATGCGATATGTAAAAAGGCAAAATATTAAAGAAGTTACATTTATGTCTACTTCCTTATTATTGTTATTCTTATCCCTTCGTAACAGAGTGAAGGTAAAAATGCACCGGAGTTTTTAGTCATCTATCAAGTCACAACAAGGGAGTCAGGCAGATATTACTTTCCTTAAGATGAGAGTTGTGCTCAATAAGGCTGCCTTTTGCAAGACATGAATCTTGCATGGGATTTCCAGTTGCTTTAAGAAGTTTTGAAAATTTAATGAGATTGAGCCCAACGCTCATATCACCACTGGTATCACTTTTACATTACTCTCTTGCATTTCATACAGTTTTGCCAGTTTCACTTTCAATACGGAGTACTTGATGATTTTTTTCAACCTCCTTACTCACAACATTCATGTCATTTGGTATGGCTACATCAATGAATTGCCTCTCTTACTCCATATGACAATATCTCGCCGACGGTGTTCGTTTACACGATCCGTCTGAAAATCACAGTCCCAGATTATCGTTACTTTTTACACCCTCCTGCATGACTTTACTTGGTACATTCACATACCAGTTCTCTGTTACTTTATATTGGTATTTACGGCATAAGAGCCAATGAAAATACACACTTTATCGAGGCGATGCTTGTATTCTTTTTGTGTAAGGCTCTCACATCCACTTACCAAGTGGGTCGACTTATCGACACTCTTTCCATCAAGTCTGCATTTCTGTGTGTCAGAAGTTTTATAGATGTTATGTTTGACTGAATTGTTAGCGAGAGCCTGGTCTTGTGCAGCAATGATCAGGCTTTCGGTAGTACGCTTCAAATCACCACACTCAAACCATGCCCACCAGTTGAGATGAGGTCCAAGAGATCTCGAAATATTGTTCATTCGATAACAGTCGAATGATTGTTTCTTTACTATCTGGAGGAGTAGCATCAATCCTTTAAATATTACCAAAATGAAGTAGTTGAGATGTTTATTTTGAACTTGTGGAAGACACACGAGATCTCGAAATATTGTTCATTCGATAACAGTCGCACTCTTCCTATTGTTTCTTATTGTTAAGAGGAAAAATCAATTTGCGTCTGTTTTTGTTTCTAAAACGTCTGTTAAATTGGTTGTACCAAAACCATTGTTGATTACTAAATTCTATGAAGTCCTCTCACGCATCTCTTACGTGTTGTGGGAAAAGCAGAATTTCTTTGAGCAGCAGTGAATTATCAACATGCACACATACAAATGTTAAATATTTAGTTATCGTCTGTTTCCTGTTATCTTCCTACAAACGAAACTACTTCGCTACTGACATTTCTATCTTTTATTTAATTTTAGAACGCTTGTGTCTGTATGCATGTGCATGTACGTGTGAGGGGTGGCTGTGCCAGTACCTGTGTCTGTGTCATTTTGACAATATGTGTCTAAAAGTTTTTGTTGATTTTTCTTTTCGCAAATCTACCACTAGAACTACTTTAAATAGAATAATTTTCAGGAGAAATATGAAACTTTTATTCTCTTAACGTGCATAGGATTAGCTGCAACTTGTTACTGCGGGATTCATCATATTTCTCTAGTAACTAACTAGCGAGAAAATTGGTTCTACTTCCTATATTTATATTGCGAGTGTTTGAATGTTACACTTCACCATGTTTCTACACAGAATACTAAAATAAAGTATGTAATTTGTGTAATAACAAACATTTTCTTTTCAGTTTGTACCCACAATACTCTGACTTGTATCTGTCCGTATAAGAATTCATGGAAATTGTTCGCTTGTGCAGTGTAATATCACTTGTATGAATATAAGTTATATTATACTGCACCAATGAACGTCTAAGTGGAATTTCAGAACGAGTCTGAACAGGTCAGCTAAAACAACAACAACAACAATGACAATTATTATTATTGTTATTGTTAGTCGTTAGCACACTGGACGAAATACCTAGCGGCATTTCGCCAGCCGTTACGTTCTGAGTTCAAATTCTACCGAGGTCGACTTTGCTTTTTACAATTTCGGTCTCAATAAATTAAGTCCCAATGAAACACTGGAGTCGAAGTAATCGACTGGTCCCCTGCCATAAAATTTCAGGCCTTGTGCCAATAGTAGAAAGGATTATTATCATTGTTGTTCTTGTTGTTGGTGGTGGTGGTAATGATGGTGTTTACGTACTTTCTTCATTTGCCAGTAGGACTCACATAAAAATTAAGACATTGCAAGTACAAGTTTTGAAAAACAGATTTTCGGCATAACGAAAAAAATTATCGAAAACAAATTCTGGTAACAATAAATTTCAAACAAACTATCTTTCCCAATAAGGAGGAGGTTACGGAGGGCTACCAGTGAAAACCCCGCAAAAGTTCGACCACGCTAGTTACCTAGTTGCTTACCTTTAATTCAATTGTAATAACACATACTCAGAGCAAGCCCATTTACGCTGACCTTTACTCTACTCACATATGCCCATCAAGAGATTTGTGGAAAAGCAACACTTCTCTCTTCACTTCCAGGTTTCTTTTGAAGTGAAATCTGAAAAACTTCACTAGAGAGGAAATTATCTAACTTTAGTCTCTTCAATATTGGTCACAGCAAAAATTTTCTCGCCATCGTCAGCAGATGGAAAAATTGCATGCTCGTCTCAAGAAAAGAAGACTAAAGGCAGTCTTCAAAATGGGCTTACGCATGCGTGCAGAACGGTTTAATCGCGGTGAGATCATCTCTTTCTGGTCTTGATTATGCACTTCAGAGTCCATGTCTTTAGAGTCCATGTCTTTAGATTTTATTTCGACTTCGTAATTTCTCTAGTTGTGAGACCAGTGATATCTAGATATAAAGCGATCATGGATTCTGAACTGAAAATCCTAAAGAATAGAACAGACAACTCATTTGCGTCGACATCTAATGTTTCTCTGAGAAGATTCTTGCCTTGTTTTTTTGTCCACCTCTTCTCATATATAGAATGCCAGTATGGAATTCTGTCGACTGAACCGCTTGCTACGTAGAGAGATATGAACGCATGACGACATTCTACATGCCAAGCACTTCATCTTGAACTATAACTCCATTGAAAATACATCCTGGTAAAACGCCTCTTAAAAACAACGTCCATACTTCTTCACAAACACAAAGCGATGGGGATGCGGTAAACTCCATTGGAGATCTGATA
>NC_068988.1:67562324-67566302 GCF_001194135.2 Octopus bimaculoides | reverse complement strand
CAGCTGCCCCCATTCTAAACTAAGCGTTTAGAAGAATTAGGGCAGGTTACCTAATATATCATTAAGCTTCCGTTGAATTAGGTACTTAATTCAATTAATTAATAATAATAATAATAATAATAATAATAATAATAATAATAATAATAATAATAATAATAATAATAATGATAAATCTTTCTAATGGAGGCACAAGGCCTGAAAGTTTGGGGGAGGGTAGTTGTCGATTACATCGACACCAGTGTTCCACTGGTACCTAACTTATTGTCCACGGAAAGGATGAAAAGCAAAGTCGACCTCGGCGAAATTTGAAAATAGCTAATCAATCATTTGCCATTAGAAAAAATATGTTCGTCTAGACGTAAATGCACAGCTAAGTACTTAATTATAACAGTAATTAGTAGTTTCTTCAGAGGAGGAAGACAGCGGCCATGATCGTTTTAAGAGTCAAAATGGCTGATAAGAAAAACAGAAGTGTTCGTCTGACCAGATACTTCACCTGAATACGGCTAACAGAAGCCATCTGCGTGGAAAGGGTTTCAGAATCCGATGAAGCTGTTAAATTAAGCAGTAATTATTCCTTTTGTATTCAATGAGTGTTTTTCTTTTCTTTGTCAACTACGACTCTTCCACGAAAATTTGGTTGAATCGATGTTAGAAGGTATTATACAAAATTTCCCATAGTATGATAGAACCTGAAACGACATAGGTGCAAAATGAAATTTTCATCTTCTATAACATTCGTACGTGCAGATCTGGTCAAGCGATTGTTACTTCCTCTGAATTTCTGTATAATATTCACATACAACCATGCCTAAATCAAGGCATAATCATGGAACATTTATGCACATACTGTATGTTTGTAGTGAGTACGTGTAAGTTTGTGAATGCATGTGTACGTGTTTGTATGTGTGTATGTATTTTTTTTCTCTCCTTGTTTCTTTCTGTTTTCCTTTCAGTTGAAGAGCGTAGGCTCGAAATGTTAAAGATTTTCTCTATTCCCGAATGTTATACTAATATATCCATTTGTTGTTTACACCGCCTGTCTTCGTCTGTTGTTTTTCTCGTAAATTCTCATATATATATTGTATATATATATATATATGTGTGTGTGTGTGTTTCTAGGCAGCCGTCGGGCTTACATCCATAGATGGTCTAGAGACAATTATATACAGGCATGATTATTTAGCAATGTTAAATGATAAAGTCTACAATTCAATCGACTCAAAGGAGAAATCTTTGCTATTAACTACACACCATAAAAGGGGAACTAGACTGCTGCCGCTTTAAAGTATTACGGAAATGTAATTACATTGAAAGAGTTTTGATCTGGGATCGTGTGCCTAAACTAAAGTCATTGTCACATGGAAGACAAAGTTTCTACCGACGAAATTATAGCCAAAGCTTAAGTAATGTTAACGGCTTTGTCCACCATGCTTCAGTCTTTTAAAATGTATGTTTGGACGTAAAAGACATGACGCTATGACGTTAGTGCAAGCCTTGTAGACCTTCGACATATAAAACAACAAAATTTCCGTCATAATACCACCAACATTTTTGAACAAAGATATAGCTTTTGGATAATATAGATTTTTGGACAACAAATATACTATATAATACTAATAAAATGATTAAAAAATCAAAAGTCATTCACAGCTGGAATGCGTTTGATCAATAGTCGAATTGGTCATATTCTGATCTACGACTAAACAACAACTGCATTCCAGATCAGAGTTTCATTAATATTCATCGTTAAATTCAAGTTTATATATGTCAGTGAAAACTAACACCACATCTGACTAAGTGTTTAAGAATGGGGAAAATAAAGTGACTTTATAGTTTATTGTTTGTGAATCAACATATAATGGAAAATAGGCACCTAGAGAGAGAGAGAGTGGGAGAGAGAGACAGCTCCACTTATACAACAATAAAGAGACCTCAGAGGGCATTCGTAGTCATTAACATTTATTAGCATTATATCATATTTCGCGTTGATTAGTGTCAATGAGGAAATTTATATGAAAGACTTTCTTCATACACATACACACACACATATATGATATATGTGCCTATTTATGTACAAGTGTAGAAGACTGAATAAGTAATTATATAAAAAAATCCAACTAGACGATAACGAAGAAAAATAGAAATGTATATATTTTTAGATAAATACAAAAAAAAACCTCCTTTTTGTCTCTCTCGCATATATGCATACGTATATGTATAATTGTATATTTGTATGTAGGTACAGAAAACACATAACACTCTTAAAGTGTTGGGTGTCATTCATTCTCCACCCTCTAATTCTATATGTTTGATTCCAACATGATGAGCAGTTTCCGTAGCGAAGCAAAGGAAGCAACAATTTTTTTGTTCTCACAAAGCGATCGGGTAGTGGATAATTCGGCATGTTAATTGTTGGCACTCCGTCGCTTACGACGTCGAGGGTTCCAGTTGATCCGATTCACGGAACAGCCTGCTCGTGAAATTAATGTGCAAGTGACTGAGCACTCCACAGACACGTGGAACGTAGTTCTCGAGGATATTCAGCGTGACACAGTGTGACAAGGTTGACCCTTTGAATTACATTACCACATAAACAGGAACTAAGAGTGAGAGAAAGTTGTGGCGAAAGAGTACAGCAGGGTTCGCCACCATCCCCTGCCGGAGCCTCGTGGAGCTTTAGGTGTTTTCGCTCAATAAACACTCCCAACGCCTGGTTTGGGAATCGAAACCGCGATCCTATGACCGCGAGTCCGCTGCCCTAACCACTGGGCCATTGCGCCTCCACCGGCATGTTAGAAGTAACAGCTAAATCTTCTTCATAGTACATATTGTTGACTCACAAAAACGGTTCTCAAGTTAAATAGCATGGACGCGGATCATAAAGAAGCTGGATGTTCTTGCCTGTAATCGCTTTGTTTATAGGTTGCTCGATGAAGACGTACTAAAGATTCTGTTCTTCTCTAGGCACAAGACCCGAATTATTTTTAGGAGGGAGGCGCAGTCGATTAAATCGACCCCAGTACGCAACTGGTTCTAAATTTATCGACCCCGAAAGGTTGAAAGGCAAAGTCGACTTCGGCGGAGACTAATTTAAAGATTAGTAACAACAGAAGTAGCTTGATAACATAACATGAATCTTTACGTTAATCAATTTGTGTTGCAAGATTCCTGATGTGAAGACGTGTTTTGAAACAAATATTGTTGTATTTCGGGTTGGTCATTTTTTTGTCCCACTTCGTGGCACCTTCGGCAACTGTCTTCTACTATAGCCTCGGGCCGCCCAAAAGCCTTGTGAGAGGATTTGGTAGACGGAAATTGAAAGAAGCCCGTCGTATATATGTATATATATGTATGTGTGTGTATATGTCTGCGTGTCTGTATTTGTCCCCCCACCAACATCGCTTGACAACCGATGCTGGTGTGTTTACGTCCCCGTAACTTAGTTGTTCGACAAAAGATACCGATAGAATAAGTACTAGGCTTCCAAAGAATAAGTCCTGGGGTCGATTTGCTCGACTAAAGGTGGTGCTCCAGCATGGCCACAGTCAAATGATTGAAACGAATAAAAGAGTATAAACACACGCACTATATATTCGTTTTTCACTCATTTATTACTGTTCTTATTGTACCTCATGTCCATTGTCTGGAAATCTTTCGTCAGAGGGACACTTTCCGTCTTCGTGCGTGCTCTCGAATGCATCATGCAGAGCATGGACACACACAAAGACGGAAAGTGTTGGTGAGGAGATCACAATATAAGATGAATCCTTGTAAGTTTACGTTGAGCTAGCATTTAATGGGTGACTGATGTGCTTCTGAGACAAAAATGTCTCAAATGAAAACAAATACAGGCACATATTTACTCACACACACACACACACACACACACACACATACACACACACACTCGCACACACACTCACACATACACACACACACACCCACACAAACATTTACATACATAGATGCATCCCC
>NC_068988.1:67545831-67561516 GCF_001194135.2 Octopus bimaculoides | reverse complement strand
AGATAATATTTCTGAATCTCTTTGATTCTTTAAATGTGCTGGCCCCCTGATAATTAATCGATATTAATTAATATATTAATATATGACTAATTACCAGATCTTATATATATTTATAGGTAGATAGAGCGATCGATAGATCGATAGATAGATAGATAGATAGATAGATAGATAGATAGATAGATAGATAGATGGATAGATAGATGTGTTATTTTACTTATTTCTCAAGTTTTACGCCACTGTATTTCGTGAAGCGAAATAATCGTCAGGTTGCGTTATTAAGGTTCTCGTTCGAAGATTGCAGCAGCTGCTTATATTTCGGCTGATGTAATAAATATTCGATGCTAATAAATGTTATACTCTACAAGGCGCATTGAATACTACTAACATACTCTATTGACATACTTCAACGTATGTATGTATCAGTGACTGCGTTTGAGTGTGTGTATATCCATATATTCTCTCTCTCTCTCTCTCTCTCTCTCTCTCTGTCTTTCGCTCTCTCTCCATCCATCCATCCATCCATTCTTCTCTGTCTCTCTCTCTCTCTCTCTCTCTCTCTCTCTCTCTCTTTCTCTATCTATCTATCTAACTATCTATCTATCTATCTATCTATCTATCTATCTATCTATTTATCTTTCTATTTATCTATCTCTCTCTCTCTCTCTCTATATATATATATATATATATATATATATATATATGTCAGCCTGTCTGTTTGTCTGTCTGTTTATCTGTTAGTCTGTTTGTCTGTCTGTCATATTCTTCTCTCATATATATTTATATACCGCAGATATATATATTTGTGCGTTTTTACATACATACACCTGAATTGCTAAATTTTGTCGAACAAAGCGTCAGCATATATGTGGTAGGTCTCCTTGTAAGAAATAGCAACCTTTTCTGACAAAAATCACTGGCTAATGTCTGAAAGAAAGTGAGGGCACATTATACAATGGAATTCTACATACTCCTAAAGATATATGGTCATGTCTGGAGTGTATTTATCAATAGATAACGTGTTTCTGGGTTCACTACACAAAGATAAAATTGAGGATTAACACGGATAGAATATTTTTGATCATAGATATATTCGACATAAATTTACCTCAGGCGAAACAGCAAGAAAAGCGAAAATAATGCCCCCTATCCTAATTCATAACCATATCGTCTTAAATAGTAAAACATGTATATTGTATGAACATTGCCCCTACTTTTCAATATAGATGATAAAAATCTTCTTTCCGTTTTCCTATACTTCTTTCGACACGCATAAATAATAATGGAATAGCTGAAGCTCAAATTTTCCCATTACCGTTTACAAGATAATTTTCCAATTTACCATGACGTTATATTCGATAGAATCTGTAGCCTGCTTTTGCTGCTTCTACTGGTGTGTGTGATGTAAAAATCCTTCACTTTTATACTGTAACGTTTCATTAAAAAAAGATATATATTTGAACCACACATATTAAAACAGAAATCAGAATAAGCCGTTTTTGTTTTTACTTCTTAATAGTATCCAATAATAGGACATCTTAAAATATTGATGCGGCTATTAAGGAAAACGAGAGATGTTATCCAGATTCAAGAATAAGAAGTAGCAGTGTCTTGACATCAAAATCTCTATATTATTCCTGTTAAATACCTGGATATCTTTACAATTACTGGCAAATATGATTTACTTCACCAGAAATTGTAATTAAAGATCGTTCTATTTATTTTAATCTCTTGTTTTGTCTGGAGTGTGATGGTATTTTATATTTCATTGTGTTATTATTGTTCAAGTTCTTACTTTTATTAAAATCACCACAGGCAGAAGTAATTTTGGTGAAATCATTAGATTCTTTACAGCGTCGGAAGTATGCTTCGCAATATTTGTTCCAGTTCTTTACGTTCAATTCGATCTTTCATATTTCGGGGTCAATAAAATTTAGTGCTAGTTAAGTATTTACCAATAGAATCAATTTACAACCTTCCCTCAAAATTGCTGGAGTTCTGCCAAAATGAGAAGCCGTTATTAAAACAGCTGCCAGTAGTAGTAATAACAGTAGTAACATTTGTTTTAATTGTCAGTCTTATTAATGCGACTGAGAAAGACACTGCCATTCTTGAAATATTTTTTAAACACACGTACTCGCGCGCACACATACACACACACTCTCTCTCACATGCTCACACGCACACATGCACACACGCTCGCACGCAAACATGCAGACAGACAGAAAACAGAAGACAGACAGAAAACAGAAGACAGACAGACAGACATATAGATAGATAGATAGATAGATAGATAGATAGATAGATAGGCATACATTGCATGCATAAAACACATTTTTTTTATTTGTTCTTATTTTAACTTATGTCCATTTTCCCGAAATCTTTCGTCTCTCGTCTGTGACCTTTTCAGTGACACTTTCTGTCAGAATGGACTAAACGGAGCAGGAACAGACAGAAAGACGGAAAGTGTCGCTGAAGAGGTCACGGATGTGTGACGAAAGACTTCCGGATTTCTTGTGTTTGTTATTTAGAACCATATTGTCCTTACCTTGATTTCAGTGGAATTTGCTTGCAATCCTGGTTGTGCGAGCGATCACACTTTAAGTATTTTATGTTATCATTATATACTTATATTTTATACAAACTTAAAATATGTAACCCTGCCCCTGGAAACCCTGATAATCGGCGAGGTGGCTCCGACAGACGCGGGGAGGAAAAAGTGAAGCGAAACAGAAGGCAGCTGTGACCAGGGGTTGGAAAGGTTCCAATCAATTAGTTTTAATTGGGATACAGGCCAGTCAATTATTGCATTTAATTGCAATTACTTGTCAATTATCTTGGCCAACATAAAAGCACCATGTAGTTTGGAGTGTTAGCTTCGATTTAGATAAGAGCCAAAATGATAGGAAAATAAAAGCCGCGTCTTATAGTTTCAAAAACTTTATTATCAGAAAACGTTCTACGTTTAATTTTATTGATTTAGAATAGGAAATTAACACCATGTATACTCTACGTTGCACAGTTGTTGAAGAACAAATAAATTGAAGGTCTTTAATTGAAAAAATGTCTGAAACGAGTAGCACAATTAAAACGTTCTAATATAGCAAAAGGTCATGAACGATTGCAGATTACTTGAATTAGGTTTTTATCCCAGAGAACACGATTGACTTTTAGAAATAGTTGCATTTCGAAATTTATTGGTAATAAATATTGTCGAAAATCATTAAAAACGTAACCTACTGAGCTGCATAAACGTTCCAAAATGTTGGGCGCTGGTAACAAAAATCTGCAGTTGAAATATTGCTGAGGTGAAATTTTATCTTTTTTGCATTTTCAAGCAAATCGACAGCAACATCATCATTTTCTATAGGTAAATCAGACTGTTGTGACGTGTCTGTCACCACTTTCAGCAGCTGATGTGGAGCAGCAACTTCATCCGCACTTAACTTCGATTCTGCATGTTGTAAAATTTTCACAACTCCACTTTTAAAATTTGGTCTGTGCACAATGGCTGCCAATGGAAGCAGATATTTTTTAACCTCCTCTTAAGGATACAATGCAAGAATTTCGCAAAAAAGAATTCGAGCATCTCCCAAATCTATTTCCGTTCTCTGCAAGGTGACTGTTACTAAGCGTAACTTTTCTAAATTCTCTTTTAGAGTCTGCAGAACATTATGATCACGTGGATCAATCGAGTTTGAAAAGAGTTTAAAACCGGTTTGAGTTGGAATCATTTCATAAGTCCTGGACCAACGAATTTTATTTCTTTGTATATGTTGCAAAGGCGTTTTTCCCCGAAGTTTACACGCAAGTTTTAATGATTTTATCTTGCCCATCAAGATATTGATTTTATCAAGCAGAGCGTCCTGCTTGTCGAGATAAGCAGAGAACAGCTAGACTAAATTTATGAGGGGCACATCCAATCGAGGGCATTCTACACAGATTCGCTATAGATTTGTTCACTTCAGTATTATCATTCTAAATTCTACACTTAACACATAATCTATAAATTTGACATAATCAGAAGCAGTGAATGAAGTTTCACTTACCATTGGCAAAAATGCCAGACAAACAGTACAACAGTCATTTTGGTAGTTGCACGAATTAGATGCAAAGAGTCCAATGAAATGACTCGAACTCTTAATTCAACCGTCGATTTCCAACGAAAATCCACTTGGAAGTTCATCAGATATTTTGTTTTCCACTTCTTGTGTAAGATTCTCCATGTATTTTTTTAAGGTCACGTTTGTTATACTTCTCACGTTTGTGTACTTACGAGTCAGTGGGTCTTCAGTAAAGAAAACTGATTTTAAACCAATACATACCTACTCAATCTAACCATAAATATTTAAGGCCAAGCCACTGACGAAACTACTTCTCGATGAAAGAAAACTCGATGAAGATGGTTGCCCAGTTGCTTGTGTAGTAGAATACTCTGGATGCTGTTTTTTTTTATATGCTTCATAAGATTTCTCCATCCAGTTCCTTTTTTCTAGGTCAACAATTTTCCATACTTGCATTTCCGTACATGTTCACTCTCTGTTTGGTTAAAATATTTTCTGGCGATTAGTTCGTTTTCAAGCGGCATAGGTTAGGTTAAATTAGAAGATATTTCTCCACTCCACTAATGAAATACTGATCTAGTTAATACTCTGGAGCAGAATTCAAATTTGAACCGCGTTTCAGGCGAAGTTACGATTTAATTACATGAGGACAGAATGTGTGAATCATTCCTGGCATTCAGAACCAAGAATCACTCGGCAGCGATTATTTGACTACATATACAATAACCAGTGCCCAAACACGACAGAATGTACGAATCATTGTCGGCAGTCCTAACCAAGTGTCAACATTCGACAGCGGTTATTTGACAACATATTCAATAGTCAATTCTCAAGCATGATAGATGTGTATCATTCTCAGCAGTCGGAATCAAGCATGTGCACTTGACAACACACACAATAGTCAATTCCTAAGCACTACAGAATGTGTGAATTGTTTTCAGTAATTAGAACAACGCGTCAGCACAATACCTCAAATAATGATAGAATGCTGTATTTGGCAATTGAACGTCGAATGAAGTATGAACCTTTTGAAAAACTTTCGCTGACAATGTTGAAATTAACTACAATTAATTGCAAATAACCGATATTAATTGCAAATAACCGATATTAATTGCAAATAACCGATTATTTAATTGGCAGTACGACTCCAATCAATTAATTGGACCAATATATTGCAATTAATTTTTCATCCACTAATTTCTTACAACCCTGGCTGCGACAAATCGTGCACGCCGTCGGCCGTGCACGATTTGTCGGGCGGGAGCTGTTGAGACAAGATGTGCGAGTTCTGTTAGAGGCCAGCAAAGGCCATGGTACCCGACTGCGACAAATGAAGAGAAAAACGAACGATCGGCATCGGTATAAACGGCATCGGCAGCGCGAATAATAAAAGAGAAACTGGGTCTAAAATATAAGACAGGCAGGGGTAGGCTAGGTAACAGCGTTGAGATTGTGGGACACGAATTATAGAATTAATCAATGTTACTTAGGTTGTAAACGTCGAATTTCGTGGAACCTGATAATAAAGAGAGATCTTCGGGATCTTGGTCTTGGCATCATATACGTCTTCAGCAATGAAATAGTTTTGCTCCTTATTCATGAGATCACGAGTAATATGTAGTACACAAGGAAGCGGTCATGACCACCTGGCGCCCGAAAGCATGCCACTTCCTTTGAAATGTTGTCGGTGTCTCGGAGATGTAGTATAAGTTTTGTCATCCTATCATTTTTGTAATTCTAGAATCCATAGCAGACAGACATTGCATGTTAACAATAACAAGGGAATACTGAATATAAGTTATAGAAAAGACATAGGAATATCAGCAGCTTCGTGAATTGAAGTCATTCGTTTCATGCTCCTGTTACTCATCTGAAGCTTGAAGAGTTGAAGCACGGCCACGACTAAGCACTTATTTTCTCACAAGGAATGTTAAAAGGATGTTGGTATATAAAAAATAGCATAACGTAAAGGGAAGTAAGGGTGTGACTTTTTAATGAAAGATAAAACTTCGAGCTGCCGAAATACCTGTTGGAAATATATTTTCAAAGCAAGATTAAATCTAACATTGTTACACAAATAAAATACGTATATACATTTAACCATAATCTCGCAGTGCACAAACGCGCGTGCGGACTCTAAATCGGCAATATTATATATATATATATATTTATATATTTATATATACACAAAGACACATACACACTCAGATATATCCATAATGTGTGGGATGCCTCTTTACATAGTTTCAGCATTTGAACAATACATGCATTATTACTGATTGAGACAATTTCTTTTTCAGAAAAAACTCATTGAAAAATCAAACACATACGCAAAATAATACATCAATTATCTCTGCTACTGGAGATTTCTTTCCAACTACATTTCTAAAATATACTTCTGGTACAGTTAATTCCTAGAATATATTTTATTTTATTCCACTTTCTATTGGAATAAAAAAAAAATTAATACAAAATGCAACCTACTTGGAATGTGCATAGCACTCTAAGACTGAAGTAACTTTTGTACATGCAATATTCAATGTGTGTATATATATATATATATATCTATTTATATATATATATAGAGATTAAAAAAGAGGGAGAGAGAGGAGAGAGAGATAGGTATTATGTAAATATGTATGTATATCTATATATATCTAAAGGTATATATGTATAATGAAGGAAAAGAACACAGGAGGGACAGGTTTTAACGGATGGTGTATTAATTTAACACTCAAAAAGAAGGGAAAGAATATATATATATATATATATATATATATATATATATATATATATATATATATATATATATTATACAGATGCGTGTATGTGTTTGTCTAAATAACATGCGTGTTTATTTATGCAAACGCATGTGTTCCATTTTAACTAACGCTTCATGTGTTAATTTTTTTTTTCGTGCTTTATTTTCAATTTATAATTTGAATTTGATTTTGTTAAAGTCTCCAGTTACTTCTACTGTTAAAATATAGTTCTTTATTTTATTTTCCTTTATTGAGTGAAATTTTTCTCGAAATAGGATGATGCAAATAATCCTTTTCTGTATGCAATATCACATATGTTAACTGAAAGCAGCTGTGTGCATTGACTGAAGTCTTACCATCATGACACATTATACAGGAGAAACAATTAAAGAAAAATATATATAAGTAAGTCTTATGCTATAAAATACAAAAACAAAAATGACTGTAGCTGTGTTGGAAAAGCTGGCAATTCTATTGGAAAGGGTCTTCAAATTATTCAAAGTGATTTTTAAAAAAAGTATCGTTTGTGGAAAATTCTCTTAATTCTTTATCCTATTTAATGAATATACATGTTGCGTATACAGCACTTACAAATATTAGTCGGTAGTGTATCAAATAGAAAAAGAAATTGCATTATATTTACCCGGTGTCACACTAAATTGGAAGAGTTGATGAAACTCTGGGATTTTTTTATCTTCTAACTTTGAGAAAATTCAAAAGGAATATATTCAACATATTTAGTAGCTGCTGCTTTGTATCTCAGCTGGATGTCTATTAGCGCTTACTTTGCTAAAATTAGGTTGTATTGAATATCCTTGTTGCTGTAGTATTGACTTATGAATGCATCATTAAGGAGAGATTCGATTTATTAGATGGAATCTATAAGAGCCATATATTATCTCAATGAAAAGAAAGTAATTAATGCAATTTTAACAGTAATGGATTAAACGCACGCATAGGCGTAAGCCAAAGACAGGGTTAGATACAATAGAAATAGCAGTCAATCTATCCACAAGCCATGTACTTTTATCTGTAATGAAATGAAAGGGTGAAAATGTAAGCCAATATACATTGTCTAAAGTGCAGAAATGTGGGTTGGGTTACATTTGCGATTTCATTGATTGCAGAACCACGTAATCTGAAGATTCACTTGAAGATAGAACATATTTATCAGTTTTATAATTTTGTTTTCGACTTTCTCAGCTTATTTATTTAGCTTAACCATATCATTCAGTAATATATATATATATATATATATATATATATATCTATATATACATATGAGTATGCATGTATGGGTGTCAGCGGCGTGTGTGCGTGTATGTGTGTACGTGTATGTGTGTACGTGTGTGTGTGTGCACGTGTATATATAATTTCTGAAGGGAAACATATGTTGTAACTACAGCTTACAAAATTTCTTCTCTCAAGCAGTGTCAAATATGCCAAGATTTCTATTATAAACACAATTATAAATATCTATATGAATTATACACCCCCACTGTATATATATATATATATGTGTGTGTGTGTGTGTGTGTGTGTGTGTGTGTGTGTGTGTGTGTGTGTGTGTGTGTGTGTGTGTGTGTGTGTGTGTGTGTGTGTGTGTGGATAGATGTGTGTGCGTGTGCGTGTGTGTGTGTGTCTGTGTGTGTGTGAAAGCATGTGTGTATGTGTAACTATTACAGCTCATACTAAATATTACATTCTATTCATAAGTAGATATGATAGGATTTATATACAATAAAAAATCTAGCAACACTACTTTCCTTCAATTCTTTGAATATAACCATTCTTGCAGCGTCTATTATTTCCTCCCAATCCCGATATTGTGACCAGCTTCTATAGATGTACATCTATCTACCTAATCTTTCATCTAACACATCTTTTCCATTATATTGAATACCCTAAGAAATAAAACCTTTGAAATACAGCAGTAGACGTTTAACATGTTTCGGCGCGGTGTTCTCTTTACAAACGGCGCCAGCGGACGTAAACATACTCTCATTTTGCCAGCAGTTTTCTTCTCTATTATGTTTCTTTGTAGGGCAATTTTCAACATTGCTGTTAGCTTAGATTTTCTCCAGTGTTATTATTTAGCCTTATATTAGATCTGATCAAGCAGACATAGAATCAGAAACGTTCTGGCTCTGGCAATACCATTTTTTAAAATATTCATGACCTTATTATTCAATATTGTTTCCCTGTTCTTTCATGTTGATAGAGTGTGATTTAAGGGGGAAATTTGATGCTACATTTAGTGGATCAAACGGCCATGTAACATCTCCACCATGGCCTCGTTATTTTGTATACTGGTTTCCAGAAAGTTTACTTGTTACAATTTTACTGTTGCTTTGTTAGACTGGATATCCTTACCACTAACACGAGATTATTCATTTACTTCATGATTGAAGACCAATAACTGCATTACGAAAAACCTTCCAGTAGTGACCATCCCGTCTTATTTTTCAGATAATTTATCTAGGACTACATTTGTCATTATACACCCAGACACGTTTTTAAAAACGAGAGTGTTATTGAGTCTGAGTTGTGGAAGTTTGTGCTATTTAACTGATGATATCGATTATCATGCAGGACAGGCCTAAGAAGAAAGACATTTCAGTCATGACCATCCATCCTTTTATTCCAATAGTATATCTAAGATTCTACTATCCTAGCCTAAATTCTCAATGATAGCAAAATTTTTTCGCGAAGGTTATTTGGCTGCATTTCTAGTCGCCTTTATTAGTAGAAGTGCACAACTCCAGCATTTCTCAACTGGTCACCCATCTAAGTAATAATCAAGTTTTGATATAGTTTAAATACGCCAATACAGTTTTATATTTAAGAGATGAGAAATTATGTACATTATTTACATTATTAACATTTAATGGATATGTGTCCTCATTTTGTTTGTTGTTAAAACAACATTTTGGCTGATATACCCTCCAACCTCACCAGCTGTCTTCGGGAAATTTCGAACCTGAATTCTCATTCCTAAGGTATTTTTCGATGTTGTTCTTCTCATTACTATTATTCAGGTCACTGCCTGGAATGGAACTCGGAATCTTGGGGTTAGTAGCCCGCGCTCTTAACCACTACGCCATATGCCCGTGGGCATACCTTGGTCATTCTGCCATTGTATGAAATACCTTTACGTTTTTGCTATTTATTTAGTCTGAAGTTTTTACATCGCACACTGTACATTTTCCATTCGCTAAAACATTCATATCGAACCGTGAGATATATATTTCATAAGTGATCGTTATAGCAGTCCCTCTACAAGAGAATGCAAGATATTGAAATAGTTTAATATAGTTAGCTTGTCTGAATTTTGAATTATGGTAAGTAATAGTTAGTTTTTTTTAATGAATTTATGCAAATAAAATGCAATTCTTTTTCGCCACAAAACCAGTACTCCAACGAGATTAAAACATATTTGCAATCGCACCAGTTCTATAGAATAGGGAATATATACCAAGATTTAATAGGGCCTTAGGTTTACTAGAAATGCCCACGTTAAAATTACAACTCATTACTCCGCTGTCGTCGGCTCTTATTTCCCTTCAAAGACAAAGGAGCTATTTTCCTTTCTCTATTCCAACTCCAACCCTGTCTCATTTCTTCCATCCTGAATATGCTGGTCCATTAAATGTGATGACGGCAAGGATCTTTTGTAACGTGTCAGTTCTCTCTGTAATCATCATGAGTGAAAACTGAATGGCCACTTATATCTTCTACATCGGTACTTTCAGTGCCTAAACCCGATTGTGATGCCCCTTCTTATTTTCAACCCCGTCTTCACAGCATTTCTGGAGGATAAACGGTTTAAGGCTATGTCTTTCAATAAGTTTATTTCAATGTGCAGGCGTATTCGTATATCTCAAGTAAAAACGGCCTGTTGAATACAATCTGCGACCAAGCTAACCATACGATAGAGATGCAGTCTATCTCAAGCACGTTATTAAAGGCAAAATAATGAAATCAATTGTAGATCTATTACGCAGTGCAACATGGAATCTAATATGTATTATCAATAAATGTTAAAACAATATATCAAATATTTACTATAGCAGCTTAAACATCTGTCAGTATCATGAAATTAATGACAATACGCACGTTACAATAATCATGTGAGTTTGTAGAAAAGAATAACGAAACGTGGCCCACACGTATGATCTAAATTCGTTATATTGGTAAACTTAAGTTTCATGAAGAAGGAGAGAAACATCTGTCTCCATTTAGAACATATTTTAACGCAAATGTAACACACCCTTCACTTCCTCAGATAAACATTTATTTAATTCTTGGCTGTCAATGAAATTCTTCAACTAAATTTCAACTTGTTACTTCTGTTCTAAATTCTTCAAGCACTTTTCCCGTTCATGTGCATAAGTCAGTTTACTTTTCTTGATAACGGGACATAATATGTCAGTTAGACTTTAGCGATAAATTTTAAATATACCCATAATAACTTCCTTTTGGAAAATGAATTAAATAACCTAAACACACTAGAACAACTACGCAGGTCTAGGAATTCGTCCCCCGGCTTTCTAGTTATTTATATTGGGATAAAATAAATTTGATCAATAAGATCCTGAGAGACTTTGATTGTTGTATTCGCTAAAATCGATAACAATTGAGATAGCAATTTACTGGACGTAAGCAGTAACCAAAATTCTCAAACCATCATATTATGGTATAAGAATACATATATAACATACATGCATGCATATACGTATGTATAAACATACACTCATACACACAAACATATATATGTATATATATATGTGTGTGTGTGTATGTGTGTGTGTGTGTGTGCGTATATATATGTATATATCTGTATAGATACATATATATATATATATATATGTATATATATATATATATATATATATATATATATATATATATATAGAAAGAGAGAGAGAGAGATAGAGAGAGAGAGAGAAAGAGAGAAAGAGAGAGAGAGACAATAATAGAGAAAGCTATCTTAAAGTAGATAATTATTGGTGAGTAAGGATATTCTATTAAATTCAAGTGCTTTCCTTGAGATCTGCATCAATGGGAATGCGGTATATTCTTTACAAGATTTTGTTAAATTTTGTTATATTTCCATGATTCAGCATCATTTTTAATCCGGTTTTCCATCAACACAACCAATATTCTAATAAGGTCCTTAGATTATTGTATATGCAAATATATACACATCAAACAAATTTTATAAATTCACATTAAATAAGTGGTGTAGTATTTTAAGTGAAGTATTATACAGTATAGAAGATATTTTAATGAAAACACAATATGGAAAATGCAGAGACACAAAATCGACAGAATTATTGTACCTCACATGCACTTTCACAAATTAGTTATTATACAATTCAAGTTCTAGATAAATGCTATTATCTGAACATACGCGAATTAAACCTTTGTTTCCAATATTTGCTATATTTTGATGTGTATAGAAAGGACAATATTTACTGGTAAAATTAGGTAAAATATCTTTCATTTCAAAGGAAATAATTCTTCAAATAGGCATGGTGTATTTTATTGAATGGTTTGAGTGATAAAAATAAATGCAAAGTTCTTGTTTGCCATGAATAATACCAAAGTAAAAAAAAAAAATTATTCAGTATATTCATTAATTAAATGATAAAAATGGCATAAAATTCTCCAAGAAACTAGTGTTGCATAGTTGCAATATTTATCATTCATGCCTTCCTTGAAATCTAACTACTCGTTTTTTGAAGTTGAACAATTCTCGATTAAATGCTTAAATTATATTTTTGTTTCTCTCATTTCTCTGATAACATTGAAATTCAATATTGTTACAAAAAATAGATATATGTCAAGGTTTCTGTGAACTAGCGAATTGTACAGCTGCCGTTATCGATCAATTTTTCGATATTTCCAAAAATTCAAAAACGCAATGTCCACTTTTAAGTAAGAATGGCTATTTGAAATACGGTTCCAGTGACCATCTTGAATCCTATAATCTGCATTGCTTTCCTTTAATTTAGAAATCCGTTTCTGGTCTGCATTGATTCGAAAATCTACATTTAATATTAACTTTATTATTTTCTTTCTGTCAACAAAAATTCATTACCTTCTGCAGTTTTCCATTAACAACAGGAAATATAAACAACTAGTATACTAGGCATGTAAAGCATTATAAGAGAATAAGTAGATACACTTTTTATTAGATATGATAAAGTATCCCTTGCTTATGAAATGCGTTAATCTTGAAGATTAGATTTTATGATTAAACAAATCTATGTTCATAGTTCTCATGTTAATTACTGCATGCGATAGAATTAATTTTAAGCTGCTGCTGCTGCTACTACTACTACTACTACTACTACTACTACTACTACTACTACTACCACTACTACTACTACTACTACTCCCATCGTATATATATTCTCTGTAATCAGAGAAATGTTTTTAGTCTGTATTATTAACTAATTCAGCAAGGAAAATATCTTTCACTAAAAATTACTAAATGAGATTGAAATGAAATCTCATTTCACTTGGTACCTCATCATTTTGTAACACAGTGTGAGATATGTTATCTATCAATAGTGTATCGTTTTTTTTTATAAACTATTCCTTAATAGAAGTTCTTTCAATATTCCATAAAATGGTTCCTTCTTTACCGATCTGTAGGCCGTCAGTGAGTAAAATGGTAAACAGAAATTTAGTTTAACAATGGCTTATTAATAAGCACTTTTAGCACGCACTGTGGACCATTCGTCTATTACGGAAAACACACACAAACCCCCAAAATTATTCGTTGTGACTGTAATAATATTAGGCTTCCTGTTTCTAATGCTCTTAGCACAGAACAGAATCTTCTTATAAATTCGGAAATAACAATTTGTGTCAGAATAGAATTGAAGCTTAACGTTATCTGCAGTTGTAATAGAGCCAATTTAAGAGAAAGCGAGGATAAAAATTGCTGTTAAACTAAAGTCTGATTTAATTTTGGGGTGTAAGATAAGATTTAAGCTGTTTTACATCTAAAGGTGTAATTATAATTGACAGTATGCTCTTTGGCCATTCCCGACACATTTGCAAAAGGCTGTTAGCTCATGGCTTTTCACTCCTACACTTCGGGATATAAGAATACCGTTCTCTTGCTTTGTAGATATGCATATTGTGTATCTTCATAATTTATCTCCATATATCTTACGTTCGGTGTTAAACAAGAGTTGCTTATATTTACACAGAAATACTGAAAGTGGTCCATAATGTGGTATTCTTTTACTGCACTCTGCTATTCGTCAATGGCCATATTGGTGCACTCTTTTCAAAGATTTATTGGATTACATATAGACTAGCAGAAATGTTATTTTATCTCTTAAAGATAAAACATAAAATGGAACATAACAAGATATTTCGACTGATATTTAACCTGCTTAGCCTTCCTGTGATTATGTAAGACCAAACGACGGATCCTATACGCTTGATTTTGTACAATTACAATGTAATGGCTTTTTAAATTACACTAAGCCTATAAGGCGGAAAATTGTCTCATCTGGAATGCTTTCGATCTTAAGCCTTCTTGATCAGGGCTCACATAGCGCTAGACACTTACGCTGATTAAAATATAACACCCATATTACTAGTTTTGCCGTCAATCACAAGCGTGTATGGCTTAATAGCAGGTACCACACATTCTCTAAATGTTTTAAATATTTATGTAGCTACGAATTGACATAGATAACTTCTCGGCTCTTTTAGAACGAGGCAATGGATTAAAGTTAGAATAATACAACTGTAGAGTAAAAAAGAGCGAGAGATGAAAGAGAGAGAGAGAGAGAGAAAAAACAGCATTAAACTACATTATTTACATTATTTACCTTTGACGGATATTTGTCGTCATCTTGTTTGTTGTTAACTCAATGTTTCGGCTGATATACCCTCCAGCCTTTACCAGGTGTTTTCGGGGAAATTTCGAACTTGAGTTCTCGTTCCTAAGGTATTTTTCGGTGTTATTATTACTATTATTATTGTTCAGTAGTTTTATTTTTATAACGTGCTTTCACTTCACTACCGAGCGCAGCTCTGTGCGCCTTGGGTATGTGCTGTGGTTTGCTGTGGTGCTCTTATGTTTACTGTATTGAAAGTGTTTTGCGTAGAATGTGTGCAGTACCCAGTAGTGCAATTTTCTGTATGTTATATATATTTGTAAGTCCTGGTGTTTTTGTTATGTATTTGTCTGAATATTTTTTTTATTATACCTAAGGCACCTACTATGATAGGAATTGTTTCTGTTTTTAGACTCTACATTCGAGTTATCTCTATTTCCAGGTCTTTGTATTTTGAAAGTTTTTCCATTTCTTTTCGAGAAACGTTGTCATCTGCTGGTATTGATACATCAATTAGAAAGCATTTTTTTTCTTCATGATCTTTGACAACTATATCTGTGTGTATTGGCATATTGGCATAATTTCTCTATCTGTGTGCATTGGCATATCCCAGATTATGGTTGCTTTCTCGTTTTCTGTGACCTTTTCTGGCGTGTGTTTATACCATCTTTTTTCCGTTGTTATTCCATAGTGTTGGCATAGCTTCCAGTGTATATAGGTCCCAGCTCTGTCGTGTCTGTGAATATATTCCTTCTTAGCCAGGACTGGGCAGCCAGAGATAATATGATTTATTGTTTCTTGTCCATCTCCACATATTCTACAGTTACTTGTTATATTTCTTTTCATTATCTGTTTTTTGGTAATTTCTGATGGGGAGGTTCTGGTCTTGTGCAGCAATTAAAAATCCTTCAGTCTCTGCTTTGAGTCCTGAGCTTCTCAGCCATTGCTGGGATTTTTCTCTGTCTATTTCTTTCGCATTTAGTTTAGCCCAGTA
>NC_068988.1:67542745-67545500 GCF_001194135.2 Octopus bimaculoides | reverse complement strand
GTTTTGTGGCTATTTGTATTAGCTTCCCTTGCTTCTGGAGTAGGTATTTTTGCAGTCCTATGGTGGTTATTTTATAATGATTATTATTATTATTATTAGTAGTAGTAGTAGTAGTAGTAGTAGTAGTAGTAGTAGTAGTAGTAGTAGTAGTATTCAGGTCACTGCCTAGAATCAACACTACGCCATATGCCCACGGCATATGGCGTAGTGGTTAAGAGTTCCGAGTTTGATTCCAGACAGTGACCTGAATAATAATAATAATAATAATAATAATAATAATAATAATAATAATAATAATAATAATAACAGCAGTAGCTGCTCAAATATTAGTAATAGTAATAATAACATCGACATTTACCATAGGAATGAGAACCCAGGTTCGAAATTTCCCCTAAGACACCTGATGAAGGCTGGAGGGTATATCACCGGAAACCTTGTGTTAACAACAAAAAAGATGAGGACAAATATCCAGCAAATGTAAATAATGTGAATATTGTACATTATTCCTCATCTCTTAAATATAGAACTGTACCATTAAACTATTACTCATTTATAACAGAGTAGGCACTATACAATGAAACGCATTGATTTGAGTTCAAATCCGACCGAAATCTGCTTTACATTTTGTCCCTTTTGGTGACGGACCTGCATTGCTGCAGCCTTCTCTCCTTTTTTTGTTGCCGTATCCTTAGTTAAGGGCTTGAGGACCGAAAGAGCGCCTGTGTTCGCTCGTGTCTATTTGGGCTTAAGATATGAATATGACTGAAAGAAATGTTATTTATAAGTTCTTGGCGAGAAAATTAGCGGGGAAACGTTCCAGGAAGTTGAGAAAAAACTCTCGACCTCAAAAACAGCCGATAATTATGAAGATCTGATAAACAATTTACTTTATTTTTTCTATAATCTATTATGGCATAAGTTATTAAAGGCTATTAATGGCACATCCATTATAATACTACCCGGCTGCTTTAGGGGCTATTTAGTAACGTAGAAACAAAATATTTATGCCAAAATGTAAAAACTATGAAAAAAAAACCATATAGATGGAGAAAGAAATTTTATAGCGAGCTCTTACTGGTGCCTAATAAGACGACAAAAAGGATATAAGAAAACTAAGCTGCTTCCATAAACAATGCACTTAGTGAATTAACCCTTTTATTTTACGTTCATTCTACATCTTTAGATGTTGAATTAACAAGACACTGATGGAGTTCGTTGCCTTAGTGATTAATTTCTGTTATCTTTTACTCGTGTCAGTCACTAGACAGTGGGGCATTAAACTGTCGGGATACCGCATTCGTGAATATTTAGTCGAATGTATCGACTCCAATACTTATTTTATTTAAGCCTGGTTCTTACCCTATTCTTTTGCCGAAATGCTACGTTACAGGGACGTAAACATACCTGCATCGGTTGTCAAGCAGGGGTAAGGAACACAAGCACACGTACGGACACAAACACACTCGCACACACATATACGGCGGGCTTCTCTCAGTTTCCATCTACCAAATCCACGCACAAGGTTTTGATCGGCCCGAGGCTATAGTAGAAGACACCTGCTGAAGGTGCCATACTGTGGGACTGACGCTGGTACCATGCAGTTGAGAATCGGTTTCTGACCACACAGTTACGCATATCTATATGTATCATTCCACTGGTTTATATGATGGAATTTATTTTATGAATGTTCGTGTTTATTGTGGCCCGTTAGTGCAAGAATGAACACCCATGTAGAATTATATATGCCGATTTTTAGTAACTCTTTTGAAATTTATATTTGATCTTCATATATCTGTTCCTTAAATATAACTACAAAAATACTCATAGCCCTAACCCTAAAACGTAACCGTAACCCTAACTCTAAAACCCGAACCCTAACCCTAAAACCTAAAAGCTAAAACCAGTACAAACGCACGAACGATGTCATAAATAATAGTACCGCCGATAGTTGATGGTGACAAACAACGGCACTAATTTTATTCAAGGGAAAAGATCCCATTACACCGGTACAATGTGTTGTTTACATTCCAGAGCAGTAATTGTTTTCACCTCAATAGACGTCAGTGATTGGTTGAAATTACCGAAATGCGACAACTTTTAACATGAAATAGCTTCGAATATAATTTCTTTTCTCTGTTCTATAAGACAAAATATACAAGTATACAGAGTTTTAAAGTGTTTCGATAGAAAACACACTAAATAAGACATGAATAAAAAGTGCCGCCCGCTAAATCAGAAAGATCATTACATATTCCCCAAAAATTGTTATATCGATTATATTGACTATTATACCATATGATAGCCACAGCGGTTATATTCATATACGCATCTCATAAGCCCTCTGTTCCTAAATTTTTTAAAATACATTTCTGAGAAAAATTATCACGTGGGATAAGCATTTTGATCTTAGATTTAAAATGCGCCTTCCCAAATTAGAAATACTGGACCGCTTTTATAAATAAAGCAAAATAGTAAAATGGCTGCTTGAAATACAGTTATAGAAGTTTGCTTTAACGAGCCTGTCATTATGCGTCCGCTTTTGAGAAATGCTTATTCATTTTACACATTGTATATCTCATGTGCTTCTAGTTACACCCCAGGAAACACGTCTCTGTAATAATCATATTCCAACTGTAACAATTCCGTTTTTTTATGTTGTCTTTCCGTGAACCACAGTGTATATAGAATTATATCTTCCGATGTACGATTTTTTTAAATAGTAAATAGGAGGGTTCGTTAGGAAGGAAATTTGGCT
>NC_068988.1:67529794-67540184 GCF_001194135.2 Octopus bimaculoides | reverse complement strand
ATATATAAGGTAACCAACAAAGGAAACGAGTTCCCTTAAAGGGTGTGCAAAATATCCAGTTCACTGGTACGTCGGTTGAATACCATATACATAGGGTTATAATGCAAATTACAAACAATAAATTAAACATTGAGATACAATTGACAATGCAACAATTTATTATATTATATTATGTTATATTATATTTATAGTATATTATATGAGAGAGAGTGAGTGAGTGAGAGAGAGAGAGAGAGAGAGAGAGATAGAGAGAGAGAGAGAGAGAAAGAGAGATAGAGATGAAAATAGGTATAACTAGCGAATTATGTCTTGCGCTACGTTTGCATAGCACTTTTGAGAACATGTGTATCTGTGAAAAATCTATAAAATACAAGTATATATGATTGGGTAGTTGGCAATTTCCAGGTTTGCGCACAATTTCTAGTAATTCGAATTCACAGCTGGTTTAAATTGACAATCCGATAACCTCTTGCTTTAAGTTTCGACAACTTCTAAATTACCACTATCGGTTTTCTGTTCAAAACAGAGACATGTAACACTCGCCGTCTCAGGCCATCATACTATGAAGCGATTACTGTTTTAGTTGTGTATTTCTCGGTCGGCGCTGGTTCTGGAAGCCTTTCATGAAAGAAGATCCACCCGTCACCAAACTATTGTATATCTAATCGAAATATGACGGAGAATATAATATGTATCGTCCTTGTTTATATTCACGATGACGCGTGTGAGTTGACGGATGTGTGGCTGAAATATTAAACAGATTGAACGGAGCCATATTTCAGATTTCGATGCATTCTGATGCGTTTCTACGAATCACTGCTAGTGCAATAGATCCTATAAGGCAATGGCCTCCAATTACCGAGCCGCGTGCCATTATCGGCCGCACAGAAGGAGCAAATTTATGAATTTAATTCTTATTTTTTTTTACTGTCGTACCTGAAAGGTGTTTTTACATTATTGATACATAGATAGATAGATAGATAGATAGATAGATAGATAGATAGATGGATGGATAGACAGATAGTGTTATGTGTATGTGATATATATATATATATATATATATACATATGTTATATTCAAATTATATATTATGCGTTGTATTGTATTTTCTTAGGGTCGTAATTTTCGGTCTGCGGAAAAATTGTTTCATATTATACTGGTCCGCGGTACAGAAAAGGTTTTATGTATAATTTGAATGCACTAACCGTTATATGGTTAAACGGTTTTATTATACAAAGCAAATGTTAAAATCGTACTAAAAGAGATTGTGGCACAGGGCACAAAATAATAGACATACACTAACGAGGTGGGGAAAATGCTTTTTCAATGTTCGATTTCTACCTTTCTCCAAACATTGTGGAACGCTAGCCAGATATATGCCTCACTTTTTTTAAGGTCTATTGCAATAAATGTTTACAATAGAAAGACAATAAATGTTTACAATGGAAAACCCGGATCTTTTCCCTTTCAACGGAAGAACGAGAAATTAATTTTTTGTAAACACTTTCAAACTTCGGACAGTTAGAATGTGCCATATAAAACATCTTTTGCTTTTATTTATGACATGTTTCATCTCAGTTATGTTAGTATGAATAACCGAGTGTATCTGAAGCATGTTTACTTCATGGTACCATCGTAATCTTTTAGGTTGCTGTGATTTTTTCCTGTTTTTCAGCGATTATTTTCGGAAAGACTTCTTTCCCCCCACCCCCCACCCCCGACGCACACATTTTATAGCAATTAAAATTTTTTTTTTGCCAAAAACTCAGCTTTTCTGATATGGAGTTTGCGGAAAATTGCCAAAAATAGGAATTTTGAAATTTTCCCCTCCCCATCCAATTTCTTCATTTTCACTTTTCTCCGTAATTCTAACCCTAGAACCCTGACCCTAACCGTAACTGTAACCCTAAAACCCAAACTCTAAAACCCTAATCTTAACCCTAGAACCCTAACCATAACCCTAGAACCCTAAAGCTAAACGCACGAACGATGTTATAAATAACAGTGACAAATGAAATATACTCCGCCGATAGTTATTGACAAACAACGGCTGTAATTTTATTCAGCTGAATACACGTCATTGTTTGGTTGAAATTACCAAAATACGACAACTTTAACACGAAATAACTTTGAAAATATAAACTTTTCTCAACAACACTAAGAGTAAAAGATGTCTTATATGATACATTCTACTAGTGTCCGAAGTTTGAAAGTGTTTAGTTACGACAAATTAATTTCTCGATCTGCCGTTGAAAGGGGAAATATCTGAAAACCTAAAATATAACCCAACACATCGGACTACTGAAATATAAATAGAGAGCTTTCGCTCTATAACGTGGTATCTATATGCCTTGCCTGACATCTTTGTTAAAAGGTATTCAAAGAAATATGGATAATGTGATGCCAAGCATGCTTATATTCTGAACTAGAAGGTCGCACCATGATCATTTGTTTCCTAATTAGATGTCCATTAGATGTAGATGAATTTTATCATTTTCTTAGGCACCAAGAATTGCTATCGAAAATATTTACTGCAAATTAACTCTGCTTTACGATTGTAGGAAGTTATATAGGGAGAACTGAGCCTTCTGACTGTAAAATGGATACATGGAAGCGAATGAGAAAATCGTGAGATTCACTATATCCAATGAGTTGCAGCCCTACCTTGTCATTCCAACCAGATTTGGTTATTGTGCAAAGGTAGTCACCACCCTTTCTTCTTCAACTAAATTGGAACAAAGCTGCCCATTAATTTGCAGAAAATTCCATATTGGCGAAAATATGCCACACAATATTGTCTCTGAAAATATTGCGCTCTGCTGTTGATTTTCATGGAGATCTTTTGTGTACTTATAAATGAATTATCATTATTCAACAAATATAACTTTCTTTCAAATACGCCAATTTACCATTTATTCATTTCATAATTTCTGACAAATAAATACTTGTAGTAGGAAAGGATATCTGCGATGGGAATAGTGTAGAAATGATTTATATGCAAAATCTAAAAATATATTTAATATCCTGTATATGTGGGCGGAAAATGTCTGTCAGACAGAGAAAGTGTGTGTGCGCATTTGTATGTCTGTTTTGATATGTGCATAATTAATTGGCCAAGCTTAAAGCCGTGGAAATATTGATATAAATGGCTTCCCCAGTGATATATCACAATAACGTCATTGTAACATGAATCGTCTTACTAAAATCCGAAGGACAACTCCACTATTACTCTGCCGCAGAATAGAATAACTCAACAATTACTTCTTTATAATGATATGTAATGAATTTAAAATGCAATCTCTCCCGTAGAGACAATCCAATATCTATAACTGGCTAGAAACTGATTCATACACACAGTGACTCACTCTTCCACGTTATTTTCATAGAGAACATGATAGAGACATTTACTATTCTGGACATTCAGCAAGTTATCACGAGATGAAACATATAAATAACATTTACAAAACTTCCTTGTTAATATTTTCTTTGACACTTATATTTTAGTTATTTTTATTAGTATATGCAACTGAACAATATGGATATATATCTCATATCAGATATCAATAATACAGGATATTCTTCACCAAATTTAATGATATAAATATATAAATGTCTAGCTTTATAGTTTTTATGCAGACCGAAATATCTCAGTCGATGAAAAAAGAAATAAGTCCAAGAAATAAGAAACAAAAAAATGATGTTTCGCATCTTGCCAGTACTATTACAACGTCTAAGTCAAAATATTTTATAACCCAATTAAGCTATTTGTGTGTTTATATAAGAGAGGGAAACATGATTATAATGCTGTATACCAGTAATAAAATTGATCCAGGAAATGATCAATGTTTCTGTACGTTTGATTTACCGAACACAGACCTTCACGTAAATTTCAACAGAATTGAGCACACTCACATTTCTATGTTAAAACCCATAATGAATAACAACATTTCTTCAATGATGCTCCCACGATTATATAAATGATGTGAGCTACTCATATATAATGTTATTCTCGTAATTGATGTGTAATTCATTTCAGGAATATCCAGCTGATGGTATCGTATAATCCAGTACTACCCACTTCGTGATTGGCTAGTCAGTGACTGAACCACCTCTCCAAACTGGCTTAATGGTCGAGGAGAGTATTGAGGACACTTTACAAGACTTGTAGGACAGTTTGGCTCATTATGGGCCAACGGCCATCCACACCAGTAGTATCTCATTAAAACAGCACCCTGCACGTGGGTTAGCAGAACAGCACGACTATTCCAAGACCGTACCTGCGTAAATTCCAAGACATACTGTGCTCACGAGTTGAAACCGACACCCATAGGTGATGTGGCGCAGAGCAAGGTAGAAAAACATGTGGTTATTTAGTGAATGTCTTCGAGATATTAAACACTATGATTTGTATCATAGTCATAAGTAGACCACTTTCAGTGAACATTTGGTTTACAAAATATAAAGGTTCCTACAAATTCTTCAGTACGTTATATCGAAAATCAACACTCTGGAACCTTTCCTAGTTCCTTCGGAATCCCTAAGTTTTACCGAATGTTTAAATTTGGAACTCGTTGAATAAACACTAGCAAATATTTTAGAAATTTCACAGGTGTCATATTCTGCGCAAATAAATAATTTCTTATCTCATATTAACGTTTAATAATCTATGGTAATAAAGAAATATATAAGTAAATGCTTGTCAGCAAGTCGATGCTAACACAATAACAATGTATGGAGAATTGACTCCTGCCGATCCAAAAGTGCAGATATCGGTTAACTGGATTATATTACTCGTAGTAGAGTATGGAAACATTTTCGCGAATTTTCGAGAGAAGCAACTTTCATTAACTACACATCTATGTTGTCGCCGTTGACTGGAGGTAAAAGCAATCAGAGTAGAAAAATGTGTTAAAGTCATGGGTTTGATCAAGGTGGAACTCACCTTGTCAGGAAGGGTTCCACACACTTTATTTCATGTCCTTCCCCAGAACTATATATAGAGTGAGACATGCAGGATCCCATTTTGAAACTGCAACGGACTATCGTCAACTCGGTTATAGTTTTAAGTGACCCCTTCTGTAGCAGTCCGTCATGCACAGCCCTTCTCGGCCGCTGATGCAAGCGTTGAGGTCTGCTGTAAGCATTGTCCACTTGTTTCAGCGTTGGGTCTTTTGTGGTTCGTCGCGTCCAGTCTTGGTCCGCAAAATTACCGGCAAGAGTGGCCCTACCAAGAGCTCAGATCACCTGACGGTATCGCTGTCAGAATCATTGCTCCATGCAATCCCATCCACCATGACAGGACTGATCATCAAAGAGGAAAGAACACTGTTATATGTGATCTATCTATCTATCTATCTATCTATCTATATATCTATCTATCTATCTATCTATCTATCTATCTATCTATCTATATGTGTGTGTGCGCGTGTGTGTGTATGTATGTGTATATGTGTGTGCGTGTGTGTGTGTGTTTGTGTGTGTGTGTGTGTGTGTGTGTATTTATGGATTTGTGTTCCAAGATTCCTGATGTGAAATTGTGCGTGTTATTTCTCGGGATGGTTATTTATATACTTATATATTTATTTGCCAAACAAACACACACACACTATATATTCGTTATTCAGTCGTTTATTGCTGCTCTTATTCTAACCCATGTATTTTCCGGAAATCTTTCGTTACACGACTGCGACCGCTTCAGCGACACTTACTGTTCTTCTATGTTGTGTATTCTTATATGCGCATTTTTCATTTGCGTCCGTGTGTGTGTGTGTGTGTGTGTGAATACATGTATATGTGTGTGCGTGTACGTGCGTGTGTCATAGTTCCCATAGTGGTATCCTTAGAGGAGATACACACACATACACACACGTGTACGCACACACACAAATACGGACATAAATGCATGTGCATATAAGGATACACGTAGAAGAACAGAATGAGATACGTGGAGGAAGATCACAAACGGAGATGGAAAGTGTCACTGAAGAGGTCACAGATGTGTGAAGAAAGATTTGCGGACAATGAACATGAGATAGAATAAAAACAGTAATAAACGTGTGAAGAACGAATATATAGTCCGTGTGATTATTTGGCAAAAAAATGACTGTCCCGAAATACAACAATATATGTCTTTTGGTGTGTATAAGTATGTATGTAGGTGTGTGTGCGTGTGTGCGTGTGTGTTATATCGCAAACAGAGAAGCCTTGTGATTCGCCGTTCATTAAGCTAATAAATAAAATATCTAAATGAATGCCATAAGTGGATTATCTTGATGTCCATCAAAGTCTCAGAGTGAAATATTGGAAATTCGAAAATGAAGGGAGCTAATATAACAAAAATATATATATATCAACGACAAAGTGTTATGTGAATCGCTAGTCATTCATATGACAGAGATATTCTGCACATGTTACACAACCTCTACTGTCTCTATATAGGTGTTCAGCTATAAGGTGTTGGTGAAAGATTGATTTCTCTTTACTCTCGGTACATGATTTTAAAGACGGAGTTAAAAGTGTAAACCAATAATTTTATATTCATTTATATTATTTTATCCTTTAAACCTTCTTAATTATATTCCTTTTTTCGTGGATGACGTATATAAAAAGAAATGTGTGAACGGATTTTTCTCATTCTAAATGTTGATGTTTCATCTCATATGAATGACTTAATTTTTTTTTTCGTCCAAATCAGTTTTGTGAATGAAAGTTATAACATTTGAATGATAAAGCATTGTGCAGGATATATATATTAGTAAATATATAATTTATAGATGAGAAACAGATGTACTCCGTAGAGAATACACTTCGTTGTGCTCAAGAGATTTAAACTTGAGCAGGTAGAGGAGTAAACGGAAGGATAAGCAAGTCAGGCAAGTCGATATACAAAACATATTAAATACATTTAATACAAAAAAATGTACATATGTTTACGTATATAAAGGTATCATCTCTATTCTGTGTAAGACGGACCTTTTCATATGTCAACATATGCACACTTTTTGTATTAAACAGATATAATAATGTTTTATATTGACTTGCTTATGCTCGCACTTACTCCTGTATTACTAAATATGTATATGTATATATGCATGACTATCTATCTATCAAGCTATTTCTCTCTCTTTCTCTCTCTCTCTCTCTCTCTCTCTCTCTCTCTATATATATATATATATATATATATATATATATATATAAGAATTGATAGTATTATTAAAATATCATCACAAGTGGCAAGCGAAATATCACCCGTACATGCAAATTAATAAAATATACACATATATATATGTACATATCTGTGTGTATCTGTGTGTCTGTGTTTGTCTCCCAACCATTGCTTGACAACCGATGCTCGTGTCTTTATGTCCACTTGGCATAGCGTTTCGGTAAAAGGAATCGAAAGAATAAGCACGAGGTTTTCAAAGAATATATATATATGTGGGTGTGTGAGTGTGCGTCTGTTTGTGTGTTTGTGTGTGTGTATGTGTGTGTATATGTATATGTATGTATGTTAGGATCCACAATGAGCAGAACTTACTTGCAGGTAATGGTAGTGCAAACCAGAGGTGCAATCTGTGTGGGTGTTTTTTCAAAACACTGTCTGGTTTAAAAAGCCACATCAGACGCCATGAAAGGGGTAAGGTGTAGGTGCAGGAGGTGGTCAAACTCTGTTTAAGGAGTAGACAACCACCATATACATATATATATATTTGACTGGCTAACTATAGCTCTTCATCGTTTAAAAGATAATTACATTTGTGATACATGCGACAGAAAGAGGAAGAGGAAGCGGTGCGTCAGTAAACAATTAATAGTAAAGTACGAGAAGTTGTTTGTATGCAATGAGATTATGTTTCAGCTGTTAGCAACACCACTTCTTAAACATGTGAGCAGACACCCTACATTCTATGAAAACACGTAGGGACCAACGCTAGTTTAATTTAATGTTTTATTATACGTTAAGGTTTGATAGTCATTGAGATGTAAAACACACGCACACACACACACACAAACACAAACGCATTCACACATATTTAATCTCTAATAGGTATGTGCAGGGTTATGCATATATATAATTATATTATATACTGGTGCGTTAAACGTCCAACCTATAAGGCTCACATGATAAAAATAGTAAGAGAGGTACTAGAGTTTAAGAGTGTGAGAAACATGACGTGTCAGGCTTTCTATTGTGTATTCGGTAAATCGGTCGCCAGTTACTGATACATGTCCCTTCAATGCTACTATTGTTCAAATCATCTTCAGAACTATAGAGATTATAATGTCTGATAAATATTGCATATACATACATGGGTGAGATTGGAGACACGACCAAGTGTGTGATCCATTTAAAATAAAGAACTTGGAGCTAAGCAGAGTCTTCCATTTTCTGTTTCTGATGGAGTTCAGTTTCCCTAGCTGAGATCATTTTGTAATGTATTTTTTCTCTGTGGTTATAGGATAATTATAGATAAATAAATGCCATATTACTACATTTATATTTATACAAGAATATTCTTGGCAATAGAATTCTTTCAACCAGTGAATTGTTTTGAATGGGAAGTAGGGGTAAATTAATCGATGAATTGTAATTGTATTATTGATTCCTTTTATGTTTTTTTGTTTGATATTGAAAGAGAAATAATTAATTTCTTTACTGTTCCTTTGACTGAAATAATGCTTTTTATATTACCACTGTCTGAAAATAGACAATAAATAACATATGTATTAACGATATTTTATCATTTTTTTGTGTACCTCGCTTTAAATACATAAAGATAATTTTCCACCCGTTCCTCTACTAAATATCATTAAAATCAATAATTATATCAAAGGAGAGTTATAATTAAAGTATATTTTATTGTGTAACACAGTAATTACAGAAGGAAAAACCAAACATAATTAGTCTGAATTATCCTCCCGTAAACAATATTAAGTACTTAATGTTGACCATGTGGAGGCACATGGCCTAGTGGTTAGAGCAGCGGACTGGCGATCTAGGGATCGCGGATTCGAATCTCAGAAAAACCTAAGCTCCACCCGGTTACGGTAGAAGGTATTGGCGAACTCCTGCCGACTCGTTCGCCAGAGCTTTCTCTCACTGTTTCCTCCTGGCATATAGTTTCCGTCCAGGTGGGGAACCTATATGCCAATGAAACCGGGAAACCGGCCCTTATGAGCCGGGTATGACTCGAGAAGAAACAAATAACAAAAACAATGTTTACCATGCAAAATGGTGGATAGCATACTGCAAAAAGAAACAACGAATGTTTTAAGGTTTAGCAAAATATCGATATCTCGTTAAATTCCTGGTAAAAGTGATTATTGTTTTCCTTGTGAAATATATATTTGATAAGGAATTCCTTGAAAGTTTTACTATAAATGGATGTCGAATAGATATTTGTATGAGTATTGGAATATTTTATCGTTTATAATTCTGGAAAAAACTTCTGTAAAGTACTATGGACAGAAGCTAAATTTATAACAATAATGATGAAGAACATAATTCAGTCGTTTGAAAAGTTGTAAACTAAATTAGCACCCAACAATGTCACATTTATGAATCAGCATAAGTTATGTGTTGCTGACTGAACTTGATATATGCATTGTTGATAGAACAATGTAAACTTTAAACAACACAATGAATTTCACTACAAACAGTCACACTAGTTATCACGAGATTAAACATAAATAACATTAACAAAACTTCCAAAATTCAGTCTGGTAGTTAATATTTTCTTTGATATTTATATTAAAATTGTTCTATTTTCATGTGGGTACATCTGTACTTAGAAAGGGTTTAATATTTCTCACATGAGATATCCTATAACAGGACTATCGAGAATTAAACTACATTTTATGATAACATTATTAAGAACAATACATGCTATGAGCAATTTAAGGCCTAAAGTGTATTTTTATGAATCAATTAAGTTCACATTTTTAGACAATACATGTTAGCTTTCGACATTGCAAGCATATGACAATGTAGGCGGTCACTGTATACAATGCAAGTTATTTTTAAATGAACAGAGATAAAATTTTGATGTGAAATTTTATCTAAGTATTTATAAGCTTAACAATCGTATGCATATAGTGGTATCTAGTGAATCTACATGTCGCGGCTTATGTGCCTATTATACATTAACTAGTCGAATGTTGTTGATTCTCATATTACAATAATATTGTATAAATTGTAGTTCCATATATTATATAGTAATTCGACTCCAGCGGGATTTATTTGTATCAATTTCGCTTTTTTTTTTTTTTTTGGAAATTATAATTTGTTAACAATATCGTACTTGGCTGTAAATTTAATTTAAAATAGATCAGTCACTAGTTCGTAGCATGTCTGTATGTATATATATATATATATATATATATATATATA
>NC_068988.1:67524620-67528698 GCF_001194135.2 Octopus bimaculoides | reverse complement strand
CAGGAGTAGCTGTGTGGTAAATAGATTGCTTACCAACCACATGGTTCCGGGTTCATTCCCGCTGCGTGGCACCTTGGGCAAGTGTATTCTACTATAGCTTCGGGCCGACCAAACCCTTGTGAGTGGATTTGGTAGACGGAAACTGAAAGAAGCCCGTCGTATGTATGTATGTATATATATATATATATATATATATATATATATACAATAACATATATTGCTGGAAATAGGAGTCAAACCACTTATAGCTTCGTAAAAGCACATTTATATATACTGACAGGGTAGATAGCTGTCCAATGAGCGAAGCAAAGATAGAATACTAGACTGCACGGTTTAATCCTAGTGCAGAATGTCAACAGTGTGCTTTCACTGCTTCCATAGAACAGTTAATTCTCTCTGTCAGTATATTTATTGGCGAAATGTAAATTGTCTGTAGGGGACTTTAGTGTGTGCATCTGCTTATGAGTAACTACTCGAGGTTGGAGAGAGAAATATGGTTGCAGTTATCACAAATTAGGAGAGAAGGATCATTTGTCACAAGCCGTTCCAATCTTGGCTCTCTTTTTATCAATGCGTATTTCTGTTTATTACCTTCAAGTAAGGAAGCAACTTCTCAGATTTTTCTCCTACATTTTGGTTGGTCCATTTCATCACTCTGTCAGTTTCTGTGCATCTTATTCAAACTGTTTAAAGGGCAACTGTTATATTTTTGAAACGCACATTTGGTTTACATCGGACCCTCTTTGATCCATTTATCTTACCACATAACAGTTGTTTTGTGCATTCGTTGATAGCACAGCTGTGCTTGCTTATATGGTTATAGAAATCCTTAAAGGAAGAACCCTGTGACAATATTTTAAATAAACTACAAATGGTATTCAATCATTTGAATGAATATACATAGAGGTAGGGAGGATAGACTGATAGATAGATAGATAGATGAATATAGATAGAGGTTGGAAGGATAGATAGATTGATAGATAGATAGATAGATAGACATACATACATACAGACAGACAGACAGACAGATAGATAGATATGTTTCTTTTATTAGCCACACAGATAGATAGATAGACGGATAGACAGATGGAGAGATAGATCGATACATATATGTGTATGCATGCTTTTCTGCATGATTAATTGCCTTTGTCTGTGTGGCATTTTAAAGACATTTTGTGGAAGTCTTTAAATGTTAAATGGGCTGACTACGGATTAAATGTCGATTTTTGTTGAAATAATTATGTTCGCCGCTAACTAAATATCCTGACGGTGTTGCGTTTTTACACATGCATACATCCAAAACAAAATGTGTGTGTGTGTCTGTGTGTGTATTTGTGTGTGGGGGGGGGGGTCGCGTATGTGTGTGTATGTGTGCGTATATGTAAGTGCAGGTATGCGTAAGAAAGAGAAACAAATTGCGAGAGAGCTAGACAGACATTGGCTATGCAAATGTGGACTGGATAAAAATTTATTGATTGTTATTTTGTCATTATATATGGCTATTAAATTATTAAACGTTGCTCAAATTCTACTGTAAATGTCTGCACATTTAGGATCTTCGTTTCATAACGAATTCTGGTTTCAATCCGACTCAGAATCATAAACTCGAACCGCATATGATACAGTGATGGCGATTTTTATTTATTGCCTTTTTCAATTACATATACCAAGTTTGTTTTTTTTTTTGTTTTTTTTTTTACAACAAGGCAAATTTTCACTATACTAATGAATATTTTACTACCCATATTCTGTGTATCTAGGCACTATTTTCATTTCAACAGTTGACACTCAGATGCCCTGTATTGAAAAAGATTTAAGAAAGGTGAGACGCGTTTGTTGTACTTGTGTGTCACTGCAGCGACGACGTTCGTCTAATTCTTAAATGCATTAATTGACTACATAGCACACCGAAACAAAACCAAAAAAATATTACGCAAGTATTCCCCCCCCCACACACACACACACAAACACACGCATTCCTCACAAACACGATCACCGGAATATAAAGGAAACTAGCACCCTAGCATAGAATGACACGCTGAATAAATTCCCCTTTCTAATGCATCTGTTGTTGCTGGAATGTTGATCTCACAGCATTGACCAACAGAGTAGCCCAGTGTTTCTTGGCTTTCTTGACTGCATGTATGTTTCAATTTGGTTAATTGGACATGAAAGTGCTAGGGTTTCTGTCAGACGACTACGAAATGTTAAGCCTAATGGGTCCGAATCAAACTGGCTATGTGGTAAGAAGCTTACTTCCCAACCAAATAGTTCATGGTTCAGTCCCGCTGCGTGGAACCGTATGCAAATATCTTCTACTATAGCCTCGGACCGACCAAAGCCTTCTGAGGGGATTTGGTAGGCGGAAGCTCAAAGAAGCCTGTCGTATATATACACATCTATGTGCGTGTCGACTCTGTTTGTCCCCCACCACAACGTGTCAACGGGTGTTGGTGTATTTGCATCTATTCACAATGCTTTTGTCGGTCCACGTCTATAGTAGAAAACACTTGCACAAGGTCTCGCACAGTGGGACTGAACCTGGAACTATGTAGTTAGGAAGCAAGCTTATTACCACACAGCCACAATATCTTGTCTTCTAATGGTGTTTATACATTTAGGATGATACACAGATGGAAAACATATGCATGTATACATAAATAACGAGAGTGAAGAAAGAGAAGGGGGTAGTGGAGAAATTAATGACTTTCTGATATATTATTCTTGGTAGTCTCTGAACTGAATGTAAGATGGAAAAATCGAAATAGTTAGGATAGTATGTAAGCTCAGTTGGATAATCGTGTTAGGTTTTGTGATATTGGACTATTATTGCACTGTCACGGGAAATCAGTTCTACTCAGTAATAAATTATTCGACTGGAGAAGAATATTTAGTTTTCGGCCCGGAAAATCTCATTGCAAGTAAATAATAGGGATTTGTTATAACAGACTTCCAAAATAAGATTGCCTATGCCTGTTTAGTTATTAGAAAACCTTGTCAGTGGCTGAAACTAACGTTGATTTCAATCTATATTCTTTAACACGTGTTTTCTTCCCAAATATGTCTTGGTACTATAATTCTGATTAACATGTACATAATATATTGAGAAATAATTTCCCCTAAAAAGTTGTTAAAGATGCTATAAAAAAAAAAGATAGTGAATGGTGAAATTAGAATGCAAATTTAAGTTATTTACGTCATACCTTTATTAAATTTCTGAGCACAGCTTAATTGTGAATGTTAGTAAATTCTTTTCACTTTCAATATTTCCAGTACCAATTTTATATCTAAATATTCTAGTAGTCGCAAAATACATTGTGATGGTTAATGAACCAGATAAATTCTAAAGACTAAAATATTGGTTACGTACAATGACTCGAGACTACTAGTGTACAGAAAGAGCGGTTATATATATCTTCACCGCCCTGAAAGTATAAAAAGACGATGAAATTCTATTATTGGTAACATTTGAATCCTAGCGTATGGTCTTATCTGGTATAAAGGTGTCTTTGTCTCAGATACTAAAACTGGTAATGGAAGGAAATAAACCTTATTTTATTGATACCAGAAGGGTAAAACTGAGAGTCATCTCCAGCAAATACTGAATTCTAATTCTAAAATGGAATTAACTTGAAAATAACAATAAAATGTTACCAGTCAAAAACTATGGGGAACTAGGTAAACAGTAGAATAAAGTAAAGAGAGCTTGAAATATAAAAAGAAGCTGAAATAGAGAAGTGAAGGACATGGAAATTGAAAGGGGATGTATATACAGACATGCACGCATACATAAATATATACATGTGCCTACATACATACATATATACATACATATATACATACATACATACATACATGCATGCATGCATACGTAATTAAAAAGATCGCTTGCCAACCACATGGTTCAGACTTCAGTCCCACTGCGTGGCACCTTCAGCAAGAATCTTCTACTATAGCCTCAGGACGACCAGAATCTTATGAGTGTATGTGTTAGATGGAAACTGCGAGTTTCCTGTTGTATATATATGTGTGTGTGTGTGTTTGTGTTTTTGTATACATATATATATATATATATATA
>NC_068988.1:67517325-67522811 GCF_001194135.2 Octopus bimaculoides | reverse complement strand
ATGAAGCAAATTATCAAGAAGAAGGAGAATGAAAATGTTTTTTTACAAAGAAGTACAAAAAAGTACAAAATGAAGAAAATAATATATAAAACAATAATATATAAAAAAATAAATATACCCATACATTATATTGTCTTTGAGCTTTTGTAGTTCAATAGTAGTTCATGTATAAATTGGTAGGAAAAATAATGATGCATGAGAGTTGAGAGTTTTGTTAGGTTTAAAAAAAGGGTTAAAAGTTTGTGTTAAGCAGGAAATGTGGTGTCAAAACAGGAAGTGTGTGTAAGGGGAGACAAGTGTTTTTAGTTAGAGTTCATAACTCTAACTAAAAATTCTAAACTTCTAAAAATTCAAGGCAGTACCTGGCCGCAGTGTAATGAATGAAACAAGTGAAAGATAAAAGATAAATTATACATGTACGTCCCTGTGAAAATCTCAATAAATTGTTTAACATAATAGACCTGACATTGTAATTTGTGAATGAGAAGAGAAATGGTGCACAGTTGTGGAAATCAGCTTCCCGCCGGATGTTAGGATTGAGCTAAAGGTCAGCGAAAAAAAACCAACCCAACGCTGAACTATTGTGGAATCTACAGCTACTCTATCCAGATGACAAGTTCAGGTTTATACCTGTAATTATTGAGGCACTGGGATACGTAACACACTGCCTGAATACCAGTCTTGAGAAATTAGGCTTCTCAAAAGCAGAAAGCAGATGGTTGATTCGAAGACTAGAAATCCAATCCAACAGTGGAACTGTAAAAATCTGTAAAACTTTCAAGATGTTTATTATTTAATTATATATGAGAATGTCTAGACATAAAAGTATATGCATGAGAATACATACATAAAAACAAAACACAAATCTGCACATATACATACAAACATACAAAAATACCCAGTGGGTGTTGAAATTCCAGTGAAGGAACCTTAGATCTGGGTTAGAAACTGGGACTTTCTCTATTGACAAGAAATCCTGAAATAAAACTGAATAATGTCATACATACAAACATACATACATACATACATACATACATACATACGTACATAAACTGTGACATAGACCGCCTCTGCCTAAAACGAAAACACGGCAGCAGAGGCTTAACATCGATCCAAAATGCCTTTGAATCTCGTATCATATTCCTTCGGCAACATCTTCTAACCACCAAGTGTCAAAGTGTATCCCTTCACTAAGTTTGCATACATAAGGCTGATAACGTCATAAGATTTGGAAGGCAGCTCCTTGAGTAACATTCCTTGTCTGATAAACTAGAATACATGTCCAAAGAAGTCGCACGACTCTACCGCAACGTAACGTCAGATGAAAGTATGAGCCTGTGTGAGGAGAAGATTATGCATTGATATATTTGTAGAAAGCACCAAGGTGATAATAATATTGATCCTCAAAGCAGTCTATCATGGACAAATAGCCGGATTAATACCTCCCATTTTGAAGGGTATGCATGTGTAATCCAGGAACAAGAGATATCAACCAAGTACCTAATGCATAAAAGAGATAGAGAAGCAGGAAAAACAGTAAAATGTGACAACCGATGCAGACTTTGTGGAGTTGACACCGAAGATAACACCCACATCATAGGCAGTTATCCTAAAATGTCGTCACGGTATTATCTACCGATGAGACATGATATCCTAGCTAGGACACTTTATTATGTATTCCGTCGGAAAGATAACCCCCAGGACAAAGAAATAAGAACCCACAGTATGTTAGAAGCGATAGCCACTTATAATAAAAAAGGGAGTACTGGTGGAATATCCCAGTGAAGACCTCACTAAAACGTAAGCACAACAGACCTGATATAATGATTTGGGATAGAGAAGAGATATTGTGTAAAGTTGTGAAAATTAGCTACCCGACGGATGTTAACATAAAACTGAAGATCACTGAAAAAGATAATATCTATGCTGAACTATGAGAAATCAGGAGTTGCCCTATCCAGATTACAAATTCAGGTTTGTACCTGTAATTATTGGGGACCAGGGATATGTAACACACTGCCTAAATACCAATCTTGATAAATTAGGCTTTTCAAAAGTAGAAAGGAGAAAGCTAATTCGAAGACTACAGATCCAATCAACTGGAACTGTTAAAATCTGTAAAACTTTCCAGAAGTTTATCACTTAAATATATAGGCGCATGTTTAGATATGCAACTATATGCATGAGAATACGTACATAAAGTAAAACATACAAATCTTCTCATATATATACGAATAAAAATACCCTGTTTTTGATGTTGAAATTCCAATGAAGAAGCCTCGAATCTAGGTTAGAAACCATCACTTTCTTTATTGGCAAGAAATCTTGAAATAAAACTGAACAATGACATACATACATACATACATACATACATACATACATACATACATACATACATACATACATATATGCATGCATGCATACATACATACAAGTATATGCAAATCTATGTTGTATTAATGAAAAAAGTAGTATGTACATTTTCTGAAACATTAGGATCTGGGAAATGTTTTAGAAGTACAAGCATCTGAAAAACATCAACCTATGTGTGAAATCTACATTTAACAAAGCATTCAAAGTAGTTAGTAAACTATTCAGTTGAGAGCAGTGCTAACAGAGTAGGTGTTCTATAGTGTATTGATACATCCGTAAGAACCCATATCATTGGTCAAGAGTTGATCAAGAACAATACTCACCGATCTAACGATTTTCTTTGTGATAGACATTAAACTAGTTCATGCAGATTATAATAACGTATTATTTCTTTGAGAATGTTTATTGAAATACCACAAAATATAAATTTTCAAACATTCCACTAATAGGCGTGAACCACATGGTTCCGGGTTCACTGCCACGGCGTGGCACCTTGGGCAAGTGTCTTCTACTATAGCCTCGGGGCGACTGAAGCTTTGTGAGTGGATTTGGTAGACGGAAACTGAAAGAAGCCTGTCGTATATATGTATGTATATGTGTGTGTGTATGTGTCTGTATATGTTTGTGCTTCTATGTTTGACCCCCCAACATGTCTTGACAACTGATGCTAGAGTGTTTACGTCCCCGTAACTTAGCGGTTCGACCTAAGAACCCGATAGAATAAGTACTAGGCTTACAAAGAATAAGTCCTGTGGTCGATTTGCTCGACTAAAGGAGGTACTCCAGCATGGTCACAGTCAAATGATTGTAACAAGTAAAAGAGTAATAATTTCCAAACAACAACATTGAATGTGTGCCTCCACTTCTTTTCACTAACGGCTACTGATAATTATAATTTTAAGATATTATTTCTAAACAATGAATCTTTCTCAAAAAAAAAGTGTGAGTAAGAGATAGAGAAAAGACTATAATAGTGTGCTTTCTTTCATTAAAATAGCAAAATTTTATTAAAATAATCGCATTTATTAGAATGTCACAGAAGAACAAAATTATGAATAGAAGAGATTATTTGTGACACAAAACCCTGGAGAAGTGAGCATAGGAGATTATAACATAAAGTCTATTTACAGGTGTTCGTCTGATATGCAAAGTCGCTAATTAATCGTTAAATTTAATGTTCATAAGACTTCTATTTCTTTCATTTTCCACTTTAATCAACTTTTGTTGATAAACACGAATTTTCGGGAGAGAAGATATTTTAATTAATCACGCACAGCTAATGAGAAAACTTTTATCTCAGCTGCCTGAATATGTTAAAAGTCTATCAACATTCAGATTTATATTACTCAGCAATGTTGATTTCTGACTTCAGCTTCTCGACTCACAAGGCAAGCCATTAATGAGATTACATAAAGATGTATTCATTAAGAGTGAGCATACACAGCATATTTGACGGTTGGGTATCCCACAATTTGGAATTGGACATGTGAAATTAAAGTAGGGACTTTGAATTTTACGAGAGAATGTAAAGTTGATAAGATGCAGGAGCCATGAAAACAAATGACAACAGCAACAATCTATAATGTAGAATTGGGTAGCTATTACCTTCTCTAATATTATACACTCAACAGCCAGATAAATGTTTAAACTTATTTTGTCGACACCAGCTTAATGCAAGTCAGACGCACACTGAATTTTAAGTCTCATGTATTACATCTAACCGCGAATTGAAGTCCCATAATTGTATCGCGTACTGTTAAAGTGGTACATTTTCGTTCACACGTTATAAAATACAATGTCTACTAAAGTGTAACTATGAGCGGGGTTCTGAAAAGTTCCTCGCTTCGAATAAAACAAAATACAGGAGGATCAGTTAATTATGATTCTACTCAACCTATTCCTGTCTCGGATTCACACACTTATTGCATCTTTCCTTTCAGTTATTCAAGATCTGAATGTAAAAGTAGTCGGAATATCGGGCTTCCTACCAGACCCGATACCCTTAAAGCCAGGGACTTTTCAGCGCCCTGCCATATATACCAATCAATACCCAGGTTATTGTAACCTACAAAAATGCCTATTGCCGGAAATATAATGTCATTCTTTTCTCTTCAATACCAAGGTGTCAGCCAACTGAGATATACTCTTTCAAATTTGAAATGCCTTAATGAAGAGAAATATGAAATAACGGAGAAAAGGACGATATAGTTTTGCAACAGCATAACAGTTGCACCATTGTTCATATTAAATACTTTATATATCCTTGGTTAAGCATAACACGTAAAGAAAACCTCCTAAATCGCTACCAAATCTACGTCGTAGAAGTATTGATAAACATTTTTGCGAACTCCAAAACATAGTATAGCAAAAGCAAAATATCACAAACCATTTAAGAACCACAAAATACATCCGATCTACAAAGCACCAATGAGATTCATAAACCAATACTCCCAAGTTAGGTCTAGAGATTTACATACAGGCATCCAGCAACAATGAAACTTTCACCTGGTTGTTCGAGTTGCTAGGTATAACAACTGCACTATTTCCAAATTATACCTTACTGCCTTTAAAGCAAAAACAAAAGAAACACTTCAGTAGATAATTTAATGCGAGACATTCGTTAGAAAACCGTAAAGTCACGACTAGAATGTTCTCGATGATGATTCTGTTTAATACGGGCAGAATTGCCTTAAGGAAAATCAACAACACGTATGCTACTACTACTACTACTACTACTACTACTACTACTACTACTACTACTAGTAATACTAATAATAATAATAATAATAATAATAATACAAAACCACTCGTTACATTCGGTTGTTCTACTCAACTACATTTAACGCATCTAGATGTCTTAGCCCTATTGTATTTCCCTAACCCCATTCGAGGTCAGCATTTATGCCACCTGAATTCAATTTTTCACCACTATATCCTGCAGATGTCGACTTGACAGATGTTTCAACGGAAGATCTAACGTATCAATGACGCCTGCCTCGAAAGATGTAGGAAAGTTAGATTCACTGTTTATTCTTCCACTATGTACCATTAAAAAAAAAATGTTGATTGTATACTTCAGAAAAGTATACACACACACACACACACACAGAAAC
>NC_068988.1:67515435-67517227 GCF_001194135.2 Octopus bimaculoides | reverse complement strand
ATATATATAAAGAATAAAATATTTTGAATGGTACAACAATGCACTATAATACAAAAAAAATGGTCTATATACCTGTTGTAATTTAGTTTCCTATAGTCCGATGATATTTCGGAATTACAATTCCTTCTTCAGATATTCTTAGATGGAGTCTCTGCTATAAACTGTTTTCTAACAGTTTTCTTTTTTTTTCGGAAGCGTCTCAGTAGTGGTCTCACGAAGCCTATTCCGGAATTCCTCATGAGAAGCGCGTGAGGTCGGCTATGTTTCAATCTCGTGTGTGTTGGTAAATCTGTAGCGCTGCTTCTAAGTTATGTGTTATACGTGCAGCTTTTCTTTTTTTGTTGCCCTTCTTTTTTTTTTGTTATACACAATACATGAGCATGTTATTAAGAATGAACCTACACACATCCAAATGTAGCTAAATAATATATTGATTACCAACCTCCATCCTGTTGTTAATTTGGGGTCCTAGTCTGTGTATGAGAAAAGCTTCCTTAATTCTTAAATTACCCCTGCATCTGTCTAGATGCTTTCTGAAGGAGGAGGTTCTCGTGTTCAGATGTTCTTTGATGCGGACGTGTAACGGTCTTGTTGTGCTTCCCACATAGAACTTGTTGCATTTGTTACATTGTATTTTATGCACAACATTTACCCGTTGGCATAAATCTGTGTCACGAATGGGAGAGTGTGTTAGTATGCATTGATTGTTGTCCCTTATTCGTTTCTTTGAGAGGTGTCCTCTCAGAGAGGGGTGGGAGTGGGCTAGTTGTATGTCTAGCCCTTCTCTTCTTATGGCTCTTCGGATGGCTACACTACACGCTTCCTAGATATATTGAAAACCAGCGGATATCCTAGATCCATTGTAAATCGGCTTAAGTATCCAAGACGACCAACACGCCGAACAACATAGAAAACCCATCAACATATTCTTCCTTAAAATGCCCCATTTTAGCGAGAGGATAACTACAGCCATGATAAAGAGAAATAAAATTGATAATACTAAAACTAATACTAATAATAATAATAATAATAATAATAATAATAATAATAATAATAATAATAAGAAGAAGAAGAAGAAGAAGAAGAAGAAGAAGAAGAAGAAGAAGAAGAAGAAGAAGAAGAAGAAAAAGAAAGTTTCTAAATTAGATAAAAAGCCATCAGAATGGAGGGCAAGGAGTCAGTTGATTAAACATACTCAAAAGTGATTCTTCATTTTTAGAACTCCAGGGTAAAGTAAGGCAAGGAGCCTCTGTACATAGGCCGACTGCACCTTTTGTGATAATACTGAACAGTCTGTAATATAAAAGGTTTCATTACTTTCTCTATACTATAATATCTATGAATCTGTGTATACATTTACATATTATTATCTTAAGTGTAAGAACTGGTACCTGGAAATTCACGGCTGTAATAGACGTTCCCCTTTCTGATTTGATGCATGTTTTACAGATATTTGTGTCATTGCCGTGGGGGAGCAATGGCGCAGTGGTTAGGGCAGCGGACTCGCGGTCGTAGGATCGCAGTTTCGATTCCCAGACCGGGCGTTGTGAGTGTTTATTGAGCAAAAACACCTAAAGCGCCACGAGGCTCCGGCAGGGGATGGTGGCGAATCCTGCTGTACTCTTTGACCATAACTTTCTGTCAGTCTCACTCTTACTTTCTGTTTCGGCTGTGCCTGTAATTCAAAGGGCCAGCCTTGTCACACTGTGTCACGCTGAATATACCCGAGAACTACGTTAAGGGTACACGTGTCTGTGGAGTGCTCAGCCACTTGCACGTTAATTTCACGGGC
>NC_068988.1:67509640-67514492 GCF_001194135.2 Octopus bimaculoides | reverse complement strand
ATATATATATATATATATATATACTCTATGTACAAGCACACAGCGAGGATATTATAAATCTAGATATTACTATCGGTGCCAAGTATAAACTGTAATTATATGACGCAACTTGGAGGTACTCTCCAAGTTCTTGGCTAACACGATATATCGGTCGGTCAAAATTCTTGTCAGAGCGAATATATACCTCGTAAATAGATAATTATACGCAATATGGATTTCCGTGAAGTCCTGTTGTTATACAGCACATATAGCATTTCTGGAACTGGTGCCAATATAAGTACAAATGCCACTAGGTATGTATGTATGTATGTATGTATGTATGTATGTATGTATGCACGCATGCATGTATTCATGCATGTATGTACGTATCTATCTATCTATCCATTTATCTATGTATTTATCTACCTATTTATCTATCTATCCCTGTGTCAATCTACCTATGTATCCATGCATCTATCAGTCCGAATATCTGTCTGTCACTCTCTCTCGCTCTCTCTCTCTCTTTCTAATGATTTACCTATGTATCCCTATAAATATTTGGAGACAGACAGACAGACAAGTAGGTAGGTAGGCAGGTAGGTAGGTAGGTAGGCAGGTAAGAGGATAGGAAGAAATACATATCCTTGATATGTGGTTGTATTTATATTTGTATTTTGCGCGGCGAACTGGTAGAACCGTTGGCACGCGGGACTCAATACTTAGCGGCATTTCGTTTGTTGTCTGTAGATTCTGAGTTCAAATTCCACTTAGAGGTTAACTCTAGCTTTCATCCTTTCAGAGTTGATAAAATAAATACCCGTTGCATCCAGGGTTCGACGTAATCGACTTAGCCCCGTCTTAGATATTGCTGGCGTTGTGCTTGAAAACATTCTTTATATTTACATTTATATACCTGTATACATATAATTATATGTCTGTAAGTGTGTATGTGCAAACGCACACAGACACATACATATATGCTCATATATATATATACATATAAATAGCAAGGATTTAAGTTTCTTGTGATATCGGCAGTTTCCAATAAAGATGTCTTCACAAGTATGTTGTTTTACCAATAACCTTGTATGTAACTTCAAATTTGATTCTTGAATCTCACACAAGATTAATTATCATTGATTATATTCGCCATTAGATAAATCGTTGTCTGGCTTAATTAAATAAGATCAAATAAGGGAATCTCGACAGAGAAATCAATGTTATAAATATAGCAAGGACGAAGCTTGAGATCCCTATTGCTTTGAAAATAATTAGTTGAGAAATCAGCTAGTGAAGCCATAAATAGAAATGAAAAGACGGAGTTGTCTTTCTTGGTGTTTTTTCCGTCATAAATCTGTCCCATTTGGTTTGAAATCGGAGTAAACAGCAACACAGAAAACAAATTAATTAAAAATCTATAAAGGAACAGTTATGTGGAGGACTGACCAGCTGAAAATAGTAAACAAGTACCTATACACATCATATTGAAACGTGGGTAAATATGTATGTATGTATGTATGTATGTATGCATTTATGTTTGTATGTATGTATGTATGTATATATGTATTTGTATGTATGTATGTATGTATTTGTATGTATGTATGTTTCTATTTGTATGTATGTATGCGTGCGTGTATCTATCAACCTGCCTACCTCTCTCTCTTCTCTCTCGGTATGTATATATGAACCTTCTCACGTCTAACACATATATAGCGTCAAACTAATACATCCGCTTGTTCATACAGCTGTCTTCGTCTTTTGTCCCTCTATTAATTTTAGCTATGTATATATATATATATATATATATATATATATATATGCTTACATATATGCATAAGGTTGCGTGCGCGTGTGCGTGTGTTTGTGCGTGCCTGCGTGTAACAGTTTCGTATTTGTATATGCTAATGTGTGCGTATGTGAGCGTGTGTAGGTATGACCTAATTTCTTAGAAGCATATATATTTTGTAATTGTACTTTCGTCTGTCTTTTGACTAAATTCCTCTTTTCTTTCTTTTGCAGGTAAGCTTCGTTTTATTTTATAAAACGTTCAACGAATTTTTGCTGAGAAGAGATGTACTTGTGGAGACGATTTTGGTCATATTTTTCTTGAAATTTTCATTATGTCATTTTGAAGACGTGTAAGTTAACTTGCTGCTAAAATTATAAAACATAAATATATTTGTAAATATTTTTCTCCGTAAGCGTTGAATTTCTTTCACAATATTTTTTTCCCACTCATCTTGTTACTTCATTTTCAATCCTTTGCACAAAACCCTGTTGATGAACTGGATACCTCTTCTACACCTACCTAAATGGTGTTTATTATTCGGCGCTTGCTTGTCTCATACTGCCTAAAACCTGATATACATATCCCACTAATGTCTCGGTCCATCATTACCAATATCGTGTCTAACTTCAAGGCTTTCACCAGTCCCTACTCACCTTTTTCCCACCACCGTCTAAGTATGTAGGCCTTTAGTACCTCACATCCTTTAATTTCTCCTTCAACCGTTGATTTCAAGAGAAAATGTTAAATACGACAATCAACTCGGTATTGGAGAACCAGCAGGGGACAAATGCAAGCCTTTACATGTTAATACTCTTGTGTTCTTCCAATATATACATTACTATATATTGTTATATTGTTATATATTGTTATATCACGTTTCAACATGAAACTGCAGACATTTTAGTAATTACGTCATCGTGTCAGAAGATAAATCGTTTTGCTATACATTAAAGATCGATACATTTATGTTACATCGGAGCATTTGCTAATAGATGCATATCTACTCTGGAGTACAAATATTGATTCATTTGTATTCTAGATAAGATCATATGTTTTAATTGCAAAATGATAAATGAGGAAATGAAATCATGATTGACTTGTTCATGCAAAATATATATCAATGAAATAGTGGTCATATAATCTATCATTTAAATTAAGTTCTGAACAGGAACTCTAAAAATGACATTTATTGTATATTTTGATTATTACTTTCACACATTCTGAGTGTTTGACGGCTAGTTTCCCGAAGTCATATCATAAATTCCTGTATTGTGAATTTCTTGAATTTCTGCATAAAACGTAAGCGTATTGCCCGCTTAATTGCTTGAAATAATTTCATATTGTTCTCCAAATATTTTCATACTGTATTACACTTCATAATCTACAAAATCTGTCTAACATTAATATTTGCTATATTTCCACAATTTTATGATCAGACCTCCATCATATTTCCATCATTCTGCAGAACTGCATATGTATTAATATATTCAAATATTTTGAACCTTTGAACAGGCTAATATGAAGTTGATCACCAACCCACCTCTTTATTAAAACCCCAGACCCTTTATCTCTTCACTCGGCATTTTTTACTGATTCTGTACCACAGATTTACAAGTTCTTATCCCACTACCAGTTAGGCCCTCCCAACTTTACCAGCCCCTGTTCTTCTCACTTACGTTGTGTCTATACCCAAGCCGCCAATATTAATAACCCTGTCCGAGTTCCTTTCTTCTGTATGATGTTAGCTTTCGAGATCCCCTGTTAGTTTTACTGCTAGTATGTCAACTTGAAAATATTGAAGTAGGACATCAAACTCGTGAATTCCACATGGCCTATCCAGGGCTATAGATGCAGCGCTCTTCTTCAAGAACAAAGCGTTAAGATACTAAATATGCAGATAAATTATTCGAGATCAGCGTTGAAGAGCCAAAAAAATATGTTTTGTATGTACCTCGTTTGTGTTTGCTTTTCATTCGTGTTTGTGCCTCATTTGACCTAATACATTTCATAACTGGATAATTTGAAACATAGCTTTTATTGCTCCCCATATACTCATGATAGGATTAGCAAATAACACATGTAGTGAGAGTTAAAACCAAAGCCACACCTCATAGGACATCTCCGTAAAGAGACGAAACTGAGAAATAGAGCATGTATGGTTAAAAATTAGCGAAACTATGCGATAAAATTTCCATTACCCACAACGTACCTAGACTGGTCGAAGTCGCACAAATAACAGGGGACATAGATATAGAACAAACTGAGATACCGATTGGAAAGTATAGCACAGCTCATTTAACTGTCATGGCAGTAAATGGGTTTTAATACAATGTTTAAGTGCCTAGAATTATACTACTTGTTCTTGTTCGTTGACTAGCTAATACAAACAATGAACTTTATGTTTACTCGATGGCATAAAGCAAACACATGTTACCTGATGATGATCTCGTCTACAACGTATGATATGTCGTGTTTTGCAAAACAAGCTGGGAAGATAATAGGTCAATATTGACAATAATTGAAAGATATTTCTTTCTCTGTATTCCAGCTTGATAAGGCTTATTTTGTTGTGAGTATTTTTTCTCTTTAGATAAATAAACAGCCTTCAGCAATACACGTAATAAGTCCGTGTTTCTGATGCGCTAATAATTGTATTCAATGCAAATAAATCAAACAATCGACTGCAAATTAGTTTATCACGTTCATTCTATTGATCATTTAGTAATTTTATATAATTTCAAATATGTTGAGTTAAATCACTGTATTCATCAAAGTTTAAACAAATTTCCCATTGCATGTCACCATATAACTTTTATTCAATTTAAGTTTCTGAGTTCTCTCCCTTGCTTCCCCGAGGGAATTATAATTAAAGCTAATTTCCTTATCTTTTTGTTTAGGATATCATTTCAGTTAATCAAACATTATTTTTTAGCCCACTACTTGAAACATGCTAACCCACAGGTAACTAGGTTCTTCATACTAAAGGGGGCATACTTAATCATCTTACAATATCGTATATTGCTTCGTTTTATGTATTTTTATGAGCCTATATTAGTTATAATGTGATTCAAATGTTTGTATGTA
>NC_068988.1:67495270-67509630 GCF_001194135.2 Octopus bimaculoides | reverse complement strand
TGTGTGTGTGTGTGTGTGTGTGTGTGTGTGTGTGTGTGTGTGTGTGTGTGTGTGTGTTAGTAATATTTGAGACATTGGTATCGTTTTACATTATTATACAACGATAAAGACCTGCTCAAATTGCCATAGTCATATGCCGCAGTTACACGACAACATAGATAATCTTTATATTGACTTATGTATTTAAGCTGTTTTTGCTATAAAATGAATATTCCCCATATTAAATCTGATTGATATTTGATACACTCCATGTTTTTAGATTTACTATCTATATTTGAATATTGTACGTTTAGTTCTGTTTTTAGCGTTGGGCAGAATTACTTTTGAAACGAAGGTTTACCCGATAATATCGCCTCGTATCTTTCATAGAAATGATTCCATAGAGATGATAGATATCCTCACATCAGAAAAGTTATGTTTCAATAGATGCCGTATAATGTCTGTTTGAATGAACGAAATGTTCGAACAGTATTCACATGTCATCGAAACATCTATGAAATAAATGCACAAATGCTTTAATGGAAGCCATTCATTTGTGATCTATGAGAGGTCATACCGTATTCAACACATCCGACCTTGTATATATTCACTTGTAAATCATATTGGATTATTGATAATTTGGTTGCATTTTACTGTATATTGATTATATTTAGATAAACATCCGCGTAATTGCGTATGGGAGAATGATAGTGAACGAGGTCGACGTTACTTCAAATACCATCATTTATTTACACACTCATCAGCTTAAATGGGATTCGAAATCAGACACAAACATTACTAAATGCTGCCAAAGGCGTAGATACGGCATCGGTGAAAAAATGGCTCGGTCATTTAGAAACTTCTTTGCAACCATGTGATCTCTGGTTTCATTCTCTTTGCGTGGAGCAAAGAAATAAGATATATATTTTAGCTTAGCTTTTTACTGATACCGTCGCATATTCTTTGGTATTAGTGTATTACTAATAATCACCAACTATACAAGTGATACTAGATCCTAGATTCTCGTCGTTACACTTATCTGTCAATATGCATTTTTTTTTTATTTATGCTTGTATCTCAAGATGCAGCTATCAGTTAAATTTAATAAACTGGAACGTTAAGGCGGCGTGTTGGCAGAAACGTTAACACACCGGGCTAAATACTTATCGGTATTTCGCTTGCCACTACGTTCTGAGTTCAAATTCCACCAAGGTCGGCTTTACCTTTTATCCTTTCGGGGTCGATTAAATAAGTACTAGTTACGCACTAGGGTCGATATAATCAACTTAATCCGTTCGTCTGTCCTTCTTTGTCTCCTCTGTGTGTATCCCTTTGTGGGCAACAAAGAAATAAGAAACATTAGCACACCGGCGAAATACTTAGCGGTATTTCGTCTGTCTTTACGTTCTGAGTTCAAATTCTTCCGAGGTCGACTTTGCCTTTTATGCTTTTGAAGTCGATAAATTAAATACCAGTTGCGTACTGGGGGCCAATCTAATCGACTGGCCACGTCCCCAAAAAATTCGAGCCTTGTGCCTAGCGTAGAAAAGAATAAACTAGAACGTTTTGGTTGGTGGTTTGTGTTGTGTCTGTAATTGAAGAAAACTGAAGCGAAATGCATCCAAGCTTTGGTGATTTTGTATGTATGCATAACATAAATATGCCTACGTTTTCCATAATTAAAGTGGTTGAAGAATATGTGGCTGATATATCTTGTAGACCAAATTACTTCACAAAGGCAATCTCATTCATGTGTATCAAACAAGTCTCCATCTGTTACCACACAACTTTTTCAGGTTAGTCTATTGTTCGGATGATGCAGTTTTTCTGCGTATAAGTAGTTTGCAAACCGCATGAGGAACGACTAAAATAATTGGAAAAGGAATATGAGACTATAGAAATTTTCAATAATCGGCTAACTGAAAATGAGACAAAGTTCCAACTACACAATTTTAGACAAAGTCATTGGGAAAGAATATGCTCATGTATATATTTAGTAGCGACTTATAGTCTACAGTTGGTTTCATTAACAGTTATTCCGTTAATTTTGGTGACATTTAAACAAGATTTGACTAAAAATGTTGTCATGCTACGAATATATTGAAAAATTGGTAAAGATACTACACGTGCAAAAACAACGCATTGTGTATATTTCGAACGCCTATCAGGTGTTATTGGGGGGAAAAAACCTATCGATTTGGCTTCTGAGGTGTCATGAAATATGTTTACGATTATTATATCGAAATTTCAAGTAGACTCCACTCCATGATATCCATACATGCGTATCTTTCCTGTCTGTGTGTATATATATATATATATATATATATATATATATATATATATATATATGTGTGTGTGTACGTGTGTGTGTGTGTGTGTGTGTGTGTGTGCGCGCGTGTGCGTGTGTGTGTATGTATGTATGTAGGTATCTATGTATGTGCATATATATATATGTGTGTGTATATACGTGTGTGTATATGTGACCGCATCTCTTCACCATGAAGTAAGCCCTACAGGTTTAGTATTCTCTGTGCGTGTCATCGCGTCAGCAACAGCGGCATTCCAACTCCTCCATTCGGCGGATGTTAACAAGGAATGGGACGCCTGACCAGTGTAACACGTCCCCTCCACAGAAAGCTGAAGACTATGTGCTCCAGTTTAATGAGACTTAAAATGAGGCAGAAGCATTGCGGACATGCAGTGATATATGACAGTGGTGATGTATGCATCGTCACCTCGTCGCAGTTCTTCTCTACCTGGAGATCAGGCACATTAACCGATCTATCAGTCCAGCACCCCATGATGTTATAATGCAGCATGGACCTCCCTCGCCATGTTCCGAGCTGCACTCCCACTGACAATTTTGGTTAGTTTTGTTACTGTCACCGTCTCGTCGAAAAGTTCAGATCAGATCGATGTTTCTGGTATTCGAATTTATGGCGACACGGTCCTTCCATGCTCTAATTCGCATCTTAGTATCTCCAATTTCCGCAATAGTGGCTCTAGTCACAGACGTAACAGAAGAAAAGGGAAACCCTTGATGGATCGAGCGAATGATGCAAAATAGATGCCATGGGTAACTATTCACCTGAGCTACAAAGCACATGTTGCTGTATATCGCAGCGATCCACACACGGAAAACAGGTGAGAAATCGGCTGCCCTGGGAACTGTCGCCAATCATCATTTGTCTATCCTATCGAATGATTTCACATTATTCAAATTGATCAGCACCCACCACTCACAGCTTCTTCAACCACCCTGATTATGATGTATCGCATGAGGTGGATGGATCTGTTTAGGATGGTGAACGTTTTCACATCACCAATAAGCTCCTCGATTACAATCCCCGACCTATTCTCCAACACCCTTGGCCAACATTTTGAAATTTACGTTCAGCAGCGTTATGCGTCTAACATTTTCTACTTGTGTCTCCTTGTCTGGAGCTTTCATTGCAGTGCTACCTCTCCTCGACTCAGAGAAGTAGAGTCTCCCTATTTTGCAGCCAGTTGCGGTAAACATTTGTTAAGTGAGCGCCGAACACGTCTGGCATACAAACGTAACTCTCGTATGGCAAACCATTTAAACCAGGAGTTCTACCCAGGGAAGCCCATCGTCGCATTCCAAATTTTTGCGCCTATTATCGGCTTCAAGAAACGATCCGCCTCCCTTTCTGAGAGTTGTAGAAGTAAACACTGAGGTTCATCCTGCATTCAGAACTGCCATTCCCCACAAATAGTCAAACGAAGAGTTGCTGAAATGCCGCTCACATGTGCTCTGGTTCAAGTGCCATTCACCCAGTTTGGTTCACAACAAAACACGATTGTGACTTTGTTTTCACGTTACACCTCTGTCACATGGACTTATCGAGCAGCTTTCGTTCCTTCGTTTCTTAGAGCTCGTGCTTTAGCTCTAACAATGCAGCCTTCGAACGTAGCGTGAAAGAAGTGGTCCAGGGTCAATCACGTCGCCAGTAAGTCGATTGCGATAACTTTCCTAAGCACTTCTTCTAAGATTTTATGTTATCTTATTTTCTATATGTTTCTATCTCTGATGCCTTTACCAAACTTAATCGACTCTACCCTAATTGTCCTTTTAAAGGCAAGCTTTTTGTTGCTGAAGGTCATTCCCATCAACACTTGCTAAACTATTACGCTGTATACTTGCCACACCTGGGATGACTTGTTCAGATTTCAATAGCCAGGTCCCTGTCTACGAAGCCTAAGTCACAAATTTGTAGCTGTCGATTTTAAAATGTGGACAACTCATGCTGTCCTTATGATCTGGTCCACGAACAATTCTATCTAAATAGGACGAAGATGAGCCGTTGCAGTTCGTCCATGTTCAAACTGACACATCTCGGAAATCCGTTCGGTAGTTATCAGACAGCTGAAAACGTCTGAGCAAACTTGTGAGGCATTTGTATCCAACATGCTAACAGCTAGCCCCAAGCAGTTTAAACCTGCGCCCAAGATGGTGTTCTAGTCACCCATTGACACTAAATGTCATACGTTCTCCTGAAAAACTCCAGACGTCTGAAGAAATTTGACTGCCAGTGACGGAGCATAAACAGCCACCAGTTTGGATGCAACTCCGTCGTTGCTGTTCAAATCTAGGATAGATAACTCTTATCTTGAAGTCCAGACGCTTACATAAAACTGCAATTCCATCCCTTATTTCCACTTGACATGGAGATAAGTTAACCTAGTATTCATCGAAAATGGGGACGAACGCTTACCGATTGGTAAGTCTGGTCTCACTGATAGCCACGACATCCATATTTAGTGTCCTAATATCCATATTTAGGGTGCTAATGTCTTGCTTATTTTGAGCAAGGCTATGCTTTTAAAATGTTTTGTTAATGCTTTTTCTAAAATTCGTACCCTCTTCACAGTATTTGTGTTTGTATGGTGTTTAATGGTTTTTATGTTATTTGTATGATTTTTATGTATGTTAGTGTATTATATGTTAGTGTTATGAAATGACTCTGAGCGATGTCTGTGTGATTATGTATGTATTCCACTAGTGCGTTATACTTTGTGAAGTTTGTTTTTGGTGTTGTTTTCGTTTTGTGAGCATGATGTATTTGCTGGTGTATGTGCTGTTGGCTGAATAATAGTAGTAGTGATGGTCATGATGGTGTTGTTAATGTTGGGGTTGTTGAAGGTGGTGCTGGTATGTCTCTGTCAAGCATGCATAATATCAAAAGTGAACGAACATATATTTTTCGCCGTGGTTCCTACACCTTTTGGGGGTCGATTAAATTAAGCAATAGTCGAATATTTGGATCGATGAAGGAATTCATAGAATGAACCTTCATTGACGTTGCTATACCTGCAACTCGGAATATTGTGTAGACAGAGAATGAAAAGTAACAAGACTTGGAAGTGGATGAGAAACGCCCCCGTAGAGCCTCAAACGTGAGCGTGATACCTATCGTTATCGGTTCACTTGGGACCACCTCAAAGAAAGCAATATTCTGGCATGAAAATCAGCAAATACCAAACTATCGGAATTAGGGATTTGAAGCTGGAAGTACTTTCATCAGGTTGAAAGAGTGATTGATTTGGATCACTGTAAGAATTTATGGGATTTTCCTATTCAAAGGGACAAGAAGCTAGAAAATAATAAATCAGACATAATAATAATAATAGACAAGGAAAAACGAAGTTTCTTATTAATTAATCCTGGGTGTCTGTTTAGTTCCATGATTATAAAGAAAAAAGATGAAAAATGTAAAGAAACACAATCCAATAAAATTTGAGATTGAGCGAGTTTGGAATATGAAATCTGTAAAGGCTGCGCCTGTAATAATTGGTGCAATAGGAACTGTGAATAATGATATGGGCAAATTGGTGAAGAAGATTGAAACAGAATATCCTGTAGAGCTTCTAAAGTAAGGTTGAGTCTAAGCGCTAGGAAAGACTATCCGAAAGGTTTTGAGTACTTGAAAGATTGTTGAAAACTTGTGGATGTCTAAGATTGCACGTAGCAATACGCTACTCGCATAAATTCTACTCGAAATAAGAACAAACCTGTGTCAAATCGAATAATAATGACAATAATAATAATAATAATAATAATAATAATAATAATAATACCAGGAAACCCCAAAATGATGAAGTTCAAAAGATAGTGCTCATGGGAACTGCCCATATCCTACGTAAAATACTGTCTATGTGATCTCAGATTTTAAAACAAACACATAATGTTCTTATGGTTTCTTAAACATTCTCTAGAACAACACTATGTAAAAAACCAAATAAATGGTACCCTAGGCATAACACCTACATGAACTTCTAGCTTGTTGTCTCTTGAGGTTTCTGGGTGAGACTTGGAGACAACTTGTACAAATGCAAAACAAAAGTCAAACATAAAATAATAATAATAATAATAATAATAATAATAATAATAATAATAATAATAATAATAATAATAATAATAATAATAATAATAATAATAATAACAGCAATAACAACAAATAACAACAACAACAACAACTGTGTGTCAAATTTTGGTACAATGCTAGCAATTTCAAGGGTAGCAGTTTAGTCGATTACATTGAGCCTAGTATTTGACTGCTGCTTAATTTAATCGACCCCGAAAAGTTATAATAATCACAACGGGAAAATAATGTGTTCGGCGCTAATGTTATGCCTGATTAACAAAACATTTATTATTCTTGAAAGGGAATTTGCAAAGGGTTTTACACCTTGAAACAAAAACACGGAATTTTAGAGAAAATCTGTTCTATATGAAAACACACAGCGACAAAGAAAGAATATGTAAAAGTCTCAAACGTATATTCATAATGAATGTGTTTTCTTTTCTCTTTGCGATTGGACAGCTTAATATCTAATACCATTTTATGTGCAATGCCTATGCACATACATAAGCATACATTCTTGGCGTGCCTTTTCTTCTTACATCATGGCCAGATGTTATCAACTCTCATCTCTTCAGAGAAAACTGACAAATTTGTGGATATTTGGTTTATATGTAGTATACAAACAAAAACTACCGAAACTAATAAATATGATATTAATGTGAGTGTTATTTGAAATTATGACACGCAGGTATAACAATTAGAAAATATAAAAGTGACATAAAACTTTTTAATTAGAAAAGATAAAAAGAAGATTATATAAAGAGAACTAAAGCAAAGTAAAAGATAGAAATTAGGTTTTTTAAATATCGAATATGAGATTAATAATTTTTTTAAATGTTAGAATACAAATTATTAAAGTGATTATATATTTTATTCAAATAGTAAGCTATGTTTTCTGGTGATTATACAGCATGTAGCAGACATAGGAATCACGTATAGGTTCATGTTTTCGTACTTCATACTAGAGATTTTATGCTAAAGTAGTAAGAATTTTTCTAATCAGTTATGGGACTTCTCATTGAATAAGTGTATTTCAGATTTCTGTTTCTTCTATCGGAAAATATCAAAATATTTCGGTTACTTTTAACCGAAAGGTAACATGCCAGGAAATTAATTTACAAATTCTATGAAGATGTCAATGTTAAAAATATATTTAAATGATATATCAAAATTAATTGAACAATATCATAAGAAATGTCATACCGTTTTACATATGCGGGTGAAACCGGAAGTTATTTACCAATCAACATTTCCACTCCACAGAGGTAAGTCTGAAAGAAGACATACAAGTTTCTTAGAAAAGAAAACAGAAAGAAGAAATATTTTTTAAAGCAACGTTACGAATATTGCAGAAGGTAGGAATAATGCAATTATCAAAATATTTCAGCTATTTATAGCTGTATCAATTATTTTTTTTAATAAATGAGCGATCATGGGAATTGGGCAATATGGCGTTAGCTCTCTTGAGAGGCTGACTGTAGATTCAATATTTATATCATTACTTCTTTCTGCTCGTATATTTGATTAGCATTGTAAAGGAAGCGCTTTTATCAGGCTATATACTTTCTTGCTACGTGAGGATGAAAATTTAAAGCATATATCTTCCTATCTGCCCCTTGATATTATTTGTAATCAATATTGGATATTTCAGAGATGGAGAAGAAATTTTATAAGTCATTGTAAATAAGTATTAGTCCTTTTTGCATCAAGTATTTTTACATACGCATTAGAAACAATTATTTAATTGCGGCTTTTTCGATTGATTGATTCAGCTAATTAAGATAATCTCGTTTTTTAATACTTTCATACTTCAGATAATTTTGAAATTATTTTATACAAAAAGCTCTCCTACATGTTTTTCAGATAAAGAAAAAATGAATATAAAGGCATATTTTGATGTTCCTAATATCAGTTAATTAAAAGTATCCACTATAAATTTATTTACTGCCGAACTATTAAAACTAAAATTACAAATAATTAACAAGTGATTAAACATAATATTCATAAATAACCAATATTTCTTTATCATTTCAGCAAGTAAAACAATAATCCCCTCTTCTTTTCTGAATTATTATGATTTCATCAACGAAACAGGCATTTTTAATGAAAGTATTCACATGCTGTCTTCATTAGAAATGTTGGTTAGTTAGTGTTAACATATTTAACATAATTAATGTATGAAGTTTCAAAATTATAATTAAGATTAACTTTTATTCATATTTTTATTCATTGTGCAGTAAATATGTCAACAGTAACTGTGTTATTGTTATTCATGGAGATGGTGTCTATTAATAATTGCTGATAGGGAAAGCTTTGAAATACGGTAAATGTTAATGCTTACTCCTATAAAATATCGAACTAATTATCTCATCATTACTATGCTAAGTATAAGACTATACTTCCTTGACGAGGTCAAAGCGGGCTAAAGCACCCCCAGTAGAGTGTTCTACGATTGCTGGAAGGATTTTAGATAACGTGTCATCGAGGTAACGTATGTTCTTCACCACTTAAATATTTCACTACTTATATTTTTAATTGCCATTCGAGTGTTATCTACATGAAATATATTAGGAACAACGTCATATTACCAACAGATTAACTATACAGACAGTCCACCCAAACTTATAATAAGCGTATGAATAGATTTCATAGCAATTCACATAATTGAAAGCAGAAAAGTAAAATGTAAAATTCAATATTGAAGTGTTTTGTTTGTTATCAAATAAAATGACAGCTGTTTTTGTTTGAATAGATATTAATCAGACATACACAGACATATGGAAATTATTCGATATTAGTGATTGCACAACTGACAATCATGGAATACAACTTCAAAGCGGAAAACTTTGATATGCTATTTTTAGAACATATTGAAAAACACGTCCGAAAGAAATAGCGTTTTCGAAGTGAGCTGTTATAGTGTATTGGGTTAGAGCACTCCACCACAACTGAAAAAGAGAGGCATAGATTTATCTTAATAATACTTGATGATAATAAATTGCCTGAAAATTAATATGAATATATAGTTTCAATAGAAAATAGAAGAGGTTTTGTTGTGTACGTGTGTTTTGGCTTGGTAAATATTGTCTAACAATACAAGAAGATTAACACTGTCACGAAAATAATTTTATTGACAACAAAAGTCGTTTTATGTATATATTGACACTGTATATTTCCTTGTTCGTTTATCCGACTGATAAGAAACGTGACCGAGCAGAGTATGAAAGATAAAGAATAAGGACTTGCGAAACAAACATTTGATATTCAGCAAAGTATAATGTTTAAATAGAATAGAATCCCAAAACTTTTAACATTGTCTTTTGTATGACATTTCTTCAAACTTTTAATAACTGATAGACACAACTTCACATAAACATAATGTGCCAAAAATGTCTTTATGTAAGATCTAATGATTTTAAGATTAACTTATACTTTGAAGTTAATAGTAAAAAAGCAAGTAGAGTAACGTAAATAAATGGTATCGTATATATGCAGCCAGCTGCTATGAAATAATATATTACAGTCACTTTACGGTTGAAGGCCACGAGCTCATTAATAATCTAGAATGGTTTACAAGTGTATATATAACAAAGAAATGCATAGGCGAATGTGTAAAACTAGACATGTCGTAGATCAAAAATGCGTGACTAATATCAAAATACTTGTTTTTCATTGAAGTTTCTTCAACATATAAATGTTATTAAAACCTTCTCCTCATTCACAAAGATATTAAGCTCCAACTGTTGAATTACATATTTACTGAATTGGTGATATTCAGATGAAAACTGCATTATCAAATGATAAAAATAAATTAAAAATAAGATTTGAATGAAATATTCAATCATTGATATCAAATAGATCTCGGAGTAATATCAAATATCTACTCTAATTAACAAGATATTCCAAATCATAGATCAATTTATGAACATTTCTGTCAAACTCCGCTCTAACCAAACTGAATGAAAACTCGCCTTTTTCACTACATCAATAACAGCAATAATAATTATAAACTGCACTATAATTATAGTTATATTTTTCATCATTGGAGCAAAGCTGAAAAGTTCTATTCAATTATATTCCCAGAAGATATAATCAGCAGAATAATTACTCGTCCAAAACATATTAGTAAATATATTCGAAGTTAGACACGGATGATAAGCACTTATATCGGTCATCTTTGTGGCTGGGCTATTTCACATATGCTCAAGAATTTCCTACTGATATATATGTACACCACACAAACACACAAACACACACACGCACACACATATATATACAGGCACGCACACACAAGCATACGTATATATAAATATATGTATGTCCGGTAACGGAATGGGAGATACTTTCACGACGGAGAAGTAGAATTTATATTTCGTATGATGATGACGATGATGATATCTCAAAGTTTGATATAAGGCCAGCAATTTCGGGGAAATAGAATGCTATGCTGGAATATCCATTTACCGTATTATCCGACTGCCATAAATCCAGAGAGCACTTAAGGTGTCAGGTGCCTTGCCTCAGTGAACGCTTCACAAAGGATTGCATCCCTGCCAAAGATAGGTGGAAAAGTGCATTTAAAACACCGAGATCTAATCCCCACACCGTCAGAAGGATGCTGGAGATTTCGCAGACTTCGCATGTTTTTGAATCATAGCACAACATATCCTGTTGTCTACGTAATTGATGCACATAGCAAGTGAACTGCAAGATAAGTCGTTCCCTCTACAGAAACCAGAGTGGCTAGCCCAGCTCTGAAACAGAGCAAGACATGTCGAAGAGGTAAAAAGCAAATGGCGGATTCGATATATGCATTCCCCAGGTCGATCAAACCCTTCAGGAATAGTTCCCAATTGGCTCATCATTGCGTGAGAGTAGCCACCTTGTTCTTCTTCCCTTCCCAATTCTTTACTCCGGTCAGTTTAGCCGATCCGTCTATCCAGCGCCCTAAGTCACTGTTGAACTGCATGGACCTGTATCCCGCCGCCTGTATATGCAAGCACAGATTTTCTGGATTCTGGTATTGTAAGAATGCCTCGAAAAACCTTCAAATTCTGCAGTTGTATTTCCTAGGCATATGTACTAAAGTGGAGAGAGGCGCCAACCCTTACCAACCGAACGCATTATACTGAACAGTTGTAATTGCTGGCCATTTAATCTGACCACCAAGCATATGTTGCTCTACATTGCAGTCAGCGATCCAACTTCTGGAAACCCGTCCTAAACCAGCCACAAGTCTGGCAGCCGTCAACTATCAACGATTCACTCTATCGAAAGCTTTCTTGTTATCTAAATTGATCAGAATTTCATTCAAGCCAAGCTCTTTAAACATCCCGTTTGAAATTTATCGTGTGAAGTAGGGTCTAACGAGAATAGATATGCTTGCAATGGCACATGTTTGTGCCTCATCTACCATAGTATCGACGAGAAGCACTGCCTTCTTAGCTATCATTTTGCCAATCAATTTATCAGAATTTCTGAGCAGCAACCCAACAGCAACACTACATATGTTGTCTATCAGCTAGCGCCACACAATGTAAGCATACATCTAAGATTCCCTTCCAGTATCCCCAAAGCACAAAAAAGCAGGTTCTCCTGTTGCTCTTTCTGTTGTTTCTAATGCTCTTTATTTGTTTTTGTTCTTGTTTTTCTCGTAATGAAGCTTAGACGGGCATAGTTATACTCAGACGCCATATCCGTCACTATTCAGTCTGTTTAGGAATCCCGGTGAGTAGGATTGCTTTTGTTTTCTAGACGTTAAGTTACAGATTGATCGAGACATGTCTCTAAACAGAATATTCATGTCGAGCCTCTCTTTTTCGTTCAGGTGATATACCTTACATATTTCCTCATTTGATTCATATGAATTCATGAAAAACGTAAAGTAGTTATGAGCAAGCATGATTCTCATACCTTCAGAACATATGTGCTAATAACATCTTGTATAAACAATTTGTTGGAGCTCTTTGATGTTTGTCACCTCGTTACAATTTTGTTTATTTGAATTACTGGCAATTGTTTCAAATTCGAATCTAGAAACCTGACTGGCGTTAATATGGCAGCAACAAGTTATCGATTTTTACATTACACCTTTTACACCGATTAATGAGTGTATTGATTGACTGGAAATGTGGAGAGAAAATAATGGCAGATATAATTAAATAAGGGAGATATCGTGCATCTAATCCTTCGGTTCTTTAAACAATATGATATAGTCGTCCTTTCAATGGAAGACTAAATTCACAAATGTATGAATGCATTATTTACATCTAGAGCTTTTTAACCAGAGATCGCTCGATGGAAAAATACCTTTTATAACTGTTTTATTATTATTATTATTATTATTATTATTATTATTATTATTATTATAGGAAATATGGCAGGGTGCTGTGTGAGGCTACAGCTAGGATTTTGCTATAAGCTAATACTAAAAATGTTCTATCATCGTAGACGTCACAAAAAAAAAAATAAAGTAATACAGAAGGAATGCAATACTCTCTCTGTTTGTATGTTTGTTGCTATTTATTTAAATCGTAGATATCATAAACACTGAAACTTGAAATAGATTACTACTTTAGTAATAATTATGTATTGGAATTACTCCTTCATCTTATATTGTTGATAGTACGTATGGAAACCTTATACGAACATATACACACATACATAAGCATGTGTGCTAATTGAGAGGGGTGATAATGAGACAAAATATATGTGCGTGCTTTGTTTTTTTTTTAAGAAACTATATGTGGATTTGATATCCATTCCTAATATACAATGATAAAAGTACTTTCATCAACGTAGCTAGCTGGTGTCATTGCTCCTTCAGATATTTATACTAATTTATACAACATTAGTGTAATCAATAGATAACGATACCAATATGTTGCATAATGTTGGCATACGAATAACAGTGTAGCCAGTGGACCAAGCCTCTTCACTGCCTCTTGTAATTGATTCATTGTTCTTCTTTTTAATATATTTTTATTAGCTTCATCACATCAAAGGAAAAGGCTTTTTCTGAGTTTGTGCTTGTGGAATATATCGCTTTTATTCTCGAAATCTTAATAAGTGAAAGTATAAGCATTTTCTACTACATTATAGCCATTTCGTTGCAACGGAGGGGAGCCAACCGTCCTTCTGTACTTTGTAACATCTGTCATCATACTGTGATTATATCCCCTATTTCTAAATCCTTTTTTAAGCTTCTCTATATTTATAGGAATACTTGCGAAGAAAATATATATTAGATGAAGGTGCGTATGAATATAAGCAAACGTATAACTTGCATAACTAAAGGGAAGTGGACAATGTGTTACTGCCTTTTATCTACATACATATTTTTATTTTTATTTTATTACGTGTAAATCTTCATTGCTAGAAACAAATGTAGATTTCATCTGATATCTAGCCATATAATATTACGAAAGGTTTCGTATGCGGATAATAGGAAAATACATTATTCGAACGATGAAAATTATAGTATACTATATATAACATAAATGGTATTTGATACACATCCGCACAAACATACATGCACATAAGCACATGCCCCCCCCCCACCAACTGTATATATATATATATATATCTATCTATATATCTATATAAGTATATATATAGATATATAAACAGGTTTCTTTGACCTTTTGTCTGACAGTTTCTCCCAACATCCTGTCCGTTACAAAAATCTCAAAATACAGCCTACACGTGATCACAAAACACCTATTTCATAACTTGCGAAATGAAAACAGCAATGTCACACGACACACTGCATCCTGAAGATCACTGCTAGATCTCATTCCGCACGTAACCGTGTGCTACCACTTGTTGGCTCGCTACAGAACCAGTCTGGGAACCTTTCGATACCACCTCGTAGTAGAAGACACTTTCCTAAGGTGCCACGCCGTGAGACTGAACACGGAGCCATGTAGTTTGGAATCAAGCTCCTTACAACACAGCCACGGCATATATATATATATATATATATATATATATATA
>NC_068988.1:67490646-67492777 GCF_001194135.2 Octopus bimaculoides | reverse complement strand
TGTGTGTGTGTGTGTGTGTGTCTGTGTGTATGTATGTATGTATGTATCTGTAAAAATATGTGACACTTATTCGGTAGCCATGATAAAACTCCGAGTTTCGGATGCCGGGATGGGAACCCACGCCAACATTTATATATATATGACTGTATTTCTAGATCTGATACATCTTCCATCAATGGTTCTTACAAATATTCTTGTTGTTGTTGCTTAGCACAAGCAATACCCAATGAAAGAAACCTGGGCTAATAAGTAGTCTAACTGTGAATATCCTGTTTTTTTTACCCAGAGTACTATATCATTTAGTATGTCCATCCACGTCTAAGCGGTTAGGTTATGCTTCCAAGTAAATGCTGTCTGTTGTGATTGGTATATCAAGTGACCAGAACGAGGTACCCTAGTTGGGTTGATTTACAATATCGACATTGTTGTATTTTCTAAAACAGATTTAGTGTTCTCGCTCTTATTTCTAATGTTATATTAAACTATCGAATCTCTAATATAATACATGAATGGTAGCTATCACCAATAGTAGAAATATTTGTTTTATGATTTTATTTTTAGACAGAAGTTGACATAAACTTTATGAAGATAGTGGACTTAGTACTAACATTGCATAGTCCGAATCGGCTAAGCAGTGTGGATATAAGCTAGCGTTTGGAGTTCATATCCCGTCGCCGATTTTAACTTTACATATAATATAACATCGATACAATTAGAGACAGTTAAAATGATCAATATAATCGACAAGATATTTGTCATATAAAATGTTCTAATGTCATTTTAGTATCACACATAGCGTAATTATCGTAAAATGGTAAATAAATATTCTCCTTTCATATTAATGAAAGAATATTTCTGAGCAACCACACATCTAAGAGAATTACAGCTTGTCGTAAATGTATCAATATTTAACAGAATCACAACATCAAGTTAATTATGTGACCCATAGCGTACATTTACTTAAAATAGAATGCAATTTTAATCCACGGCATTTTGCACTAGCATAAGTAGCAAATAACACAGTGATTTAATCTACGAAGACCTGAATAGTTAAGCTAAGGTTAACATTATAGAATACATGGAATATTAAATAGCTAACTAGAAAGAAACTTGTAGTGAGATAGAGTGCTTGACGTAAAAACATGCATACAGGTGGATAGAAGATACTTAAGTTAGTGTTAAAAGATTGAATACAGAAAGCATTAAAGTCTAGCAAGAAATAACCAAGTGATGAAATACACTGACATATAGGAATGTAGTTGAGTTAATGTAGACGTTAGATGCAAGCGTCAAAATGCTAACTAGTAGTAATTATGTGATAGGAATATTGCTATGTAGATAATTATTTAGCCAACATTTTTTATGTTGTGAGATCAAATTCCGAAGAGGTGAAATTTGCTTATCGCTCTCCCTGGTCCGTAAATAAATACTGTGTTTTACTGTGTTTTACTGGAGTCTATGTAAGTAATTATCGCATGCACTTTCAAATTTGTGGCCTCATGTTTCGGAGAAAGCAATTTTGCAGTTCCATATCAGTGAGATATTTATATTATTTTGATTGCTTGTTGTTACACTCAAGAAACTGGAAAGAATATCGTATGGATATGCAATACATAATCCACCCATCTCGATGATGCTTGTTTAACCATACGAGAAACTAGCAGCTCTACCAAATAGTGGAATCTGTAAGGTACAAACGCATTTTGCTTCTGTTCAACGCTTCATTTAGAAATGTCGGCAGATATTAAAATTCCGCTCTTTTCGTTTCATAAAAGAAATTATGGACCACTGCAATACTAAATTGAGCATACTTAGCTTTCCGACATGATTAGCGTCAATGAGTAGGTTTTTGCCAAATTTCAATGATCCCGTTCAGTCTAATGTGATAAGTAAATCTTTGAATGGGTGGGTGAATTGTAGTCGGCAGTTTGCCAGATAATAAGTATAGTATTTGCATAGCGTGTGAACAATTGCATATTAATGGCAATATAATTATTTCAATCTATGTATATATTATGTACAGGCCTTTGAAATATTTCCATGATTAATCATATTAATAAATGTTTGAAATATATATGTATATATATATATATATACATATGTATGTATATATATATATATATATATATAT